>NW_027118560.1:0-112651 GCF_036417845.1 Apteryx mantelli | reverse complement strand
TCTTCTGCCACAGGTTTGCTTTTGGCTGCCGAAATTTGAGCTAGCTTTGCACCCTGTAGCGGCGCTCTTTTGGCATTCGTAACTTGCGTTGCTGCTGGGCGTTCGGCATCGAAACCGTCACGGGGCTGAGGGGGGGCCCCGCATTGGCCCCGCTCGGGAAAGCGTCGTCGAAGCTTTTCCCGTGTCGAGACAAACCGGTGGTTTAGAGGCCGGCGCGCTTCTGCCGTGCCTTCCTTGGAGAGGCGTTTCGTCCTCGTCTCGGCCTTGGGGGGAACTCGATTGCTTGGACGGGATTGCCGAAGGCGCGCCTCGAAACGCTAGGCCGTAAATCGCGAGGCGCGTCCGAATCGCGAGGGGCTCGTCGCTTCGTCTCTGTCCTCACCGTCCGCTTTTCTTTCGCTCTTCTCGCAGGCTTCCCTCCGGCGACGGGCGTCGCTGCGGCGTCTCGTGTGTCGCCGGCGGCGCTCTCTGTTCGCGGGATGGCAGGATCGCTGAGGTTGGAAGGGACCTCTGGAGGTCGTCTAGTGCGACCCCCCTGCTCGAGCAGGGTGGCCCAGAGCGCCGCACGGGATCGCGTCCGGGCGGCTTTGCGCCGTCTCCAGAGAAGGAGACTCCGCAACTCTCGGGCAACCTGCTCCGCTGCTCGGTCACCCTCCCGGTGAAAAAGCATTTCCTCGTGCTCGGTAAGGACGTGAGAACTCCCGCGCTCCCGGAGAGCCGGCATCCCTGCCCCGGGCTGCTCGCTTGAGGAGGCCTCTGCGCGGAGCGTTCTTTCCAGTTACGCGCCCCGCGCGAGCCTCTCCTTCGGCCGTTTTCCCGAGGCGGCGGAAACGCTTCTGGGAAACGCCGTCGTTTCCGAAACGTTTCGCCGTGTCCTCGCCGCTAGGGCGTACCGTGAGAGCGGCGAGAGGCGGCCCACGTCTGGGCGAGGAAAGAAGCGCGGCGCAAAGAAGGCGGCACTCTTTGGCCCGCCTGCTCCGCTTCTTAGAGAGTTTTCTTTTGGACCCGAAGATCGGGTCCGCGAGTGCCGCGCGCGCGTTTGTTCCCCCCCCGTTCTTTTAGCGAGACCGTGCGCGGCGGGACGTGAAAAAGACGCCTTTGACCGCGTGCGTGCGGCCGAAGGAACGTCAGCCCGAGAATCCGAAGAAGAGATACCGCGTGCCGGCATCTCGTACTGTTTAATAATAAAAACCGAGCAGTCTGTCAAGCAAATAGCGCGGCTTGCTTTGGGCTGTTTATTTTGTTTAACGATCAGTAAAGGCGAGAGGTCGAAAGCCCTAAAGAAGAACGGCTGCTTCTTGGAACGCTTGCAAATTGTCCCGTTAAGTAGGTGGGTGGTTTTTTTGTTTTCGTTTTGTTTTTTTAAGTGCAGCCTCTGACTCTTTTTTGTCTGTGGAGTATTTTGCAACGATGTTCAAAGGAAAGCGCTGTTACTGAAGCCTCTAGGAGCAGCGGCTCGAGCACGACACGCGGCGACGCTGCGCCTCGCAGCAGGCGCTGTAAATAAGGGCAGATGAGCCGAGGCGAGGGGGGTGAAATCTCTGCAAAGGGCAGGCGGGGGGCTCTGCAGGGCTCTGCAGCGGTGTGCGCGTGCCGGGGGCGGCCGCGCGCCCTGCTGCCCTCGGGGCGTCAAAAAAGCGGTACGGCACGGAAAGGGGGGCGCGCACGCGCACGGTGGCCGGCTGCGCTCACTGCTCCCCTCGGGGCGTCAAAAAAGCGGTATGGCACGGAAAGGGGGGACGCGGACGCGCACGGCGGCCGGCCGCGCGCCCTGCTGCGCTGGGGGCGTCAAAAAAGCAGTATGGCACGGAAAGGGGGGACGCGCATGCGCACGGTGGCCGGCTGCGCTCACTGCTCCCCTCGGGGCGTCAAAAAAGCGGTATGGCACGGAAAGGGGGGACGCGGACGCGCACGGCGGCCGGCCGCGCGCCCTGCTGCGCTGGGGGCGTCAAAGAAGCGGTATGGCACGGAAAGGGGGGACGCGCACGCGCACGGCGGCCGGCCGCGCGCCCTGCTGCGCTGGGGGCGTCAAAAAAGCGGTATGGCACGGAAAGGGGGGACGCGCACGCGCACGGCGGCCGGACGCGCGCCCTGCTGCCTTCGGGGCGTCAAAGAAGCGGTATGGCACGGAAAGGGGGGACGCGCACAGCGCACGGCGGCGAGCCGCGCGCCCTGCTGCCTTCGGGGCGTCAAAGAAGCGGTATGGCACGGAAAGGGGGGCGCGCACGCGCACGGCGGCCGGCTGCGCTCACTGCTCCCCTCGGGGCGTCAAAAAAGCGGTATGGCACGGAAAGGGGGGCGCGCACGCGCACGGTGGCCGGCCGCGCGCCCTGCTGCGCTGGGGGCGTCAAAAAAGTGGTACGGCACGGAAAGGGGGGCGCGCACGCGCACGGTGGCCGGCTGCGCTCACTGCTCCCCTCGGGGCGTCAAAAAAGCGGTATGGCACGGTAAGGGGGGCGCGCGGGTGCACGGTGGCCGGCTGCGCTCACTGCTCCCCTCGGGGCGTCAAAAAAGCGGTACGGCACGGAAAGGGGGGGCGCGCACGCGCACTGGGTTCCGCCGCGCTCACTGCTGCCACCCTGTGTCCAAAAAGCGGTACTGCACCCTGTGGGGGGGGCGCGCATGCGCACTGGGTTCCGACGTGCTCACTGCTGCCACCCTGTGTCCGAAAAGCGGTACTGCACCCGGTGGGGGGGCGCGCATGCGCACTGGGTTCCGACGTGCTCACTGCTGCCACCCTGTGTCCAAAAAGCGGTACTGCACCCGGTGGGGGGGGCGCGCATGCGCAGTGGGTTCCGACGTGCTCACTGCTGCCACCCTGTGTCCGAAAAGCGGTACTGCACCCCGTGGGGGGGGGGCGCGCATGCGCAGACAGCCGGCGCGCACATGCTCAGTGCCGGTCGCCATGTTTGCTGCTGCTCTCCGCCGTTTCGGTAACGGGTAAGCGAATGGAGCGTGCTCGTCGCCCCTTCCCGGTGCTCTTGGAGCGGCCACGGGCACGGGCAGCCCCGGGGCGCTCGCTGGGAGCCCCGGGCTGCCGCGGCGAGCTGCGGTTCGCACGCGTGAGCCGCCCGGCTGCAGCGCCGCGCCATGAGCACGCGAGTGCGCCATTGCGGGTCTGGCCTCCCTTCGTGCTCCCGCCCGCCCCTCGGGCTCCCCCGGCTCCCCCCCCCGCCCTTCCCGCTCCCCTCGCTCCCCCCCCCCGCCCCTCGGGATTCCCCGGCTCCCCCCCGCCCCTCGGGCTCCCCCGGCTCCCCCCCCCCGCCCTTCTCGCTCCCCCGCTCCCCTCCCGCTCCCCCCCCGCCCCTCCCGCTCCCCTCGCTCCCCCCCCGCCCCTCGGGCTCCCCCGGCTCCCCCCCCCGCCCTTCCCGCTCCCCTCGCTCCCCCCGCCCCTCGGGATTCCTCGGCTCCCCCCCGCCCCTCCCGCTCCCATCCCGCTCCCCCCCCCGCCCCTCGCGTTCCTCTCGCTCCCCCCCCCCGCGCCGTCCGAGCCGGCGCATGCGCGGTGCTCAAGCGCCACTGCCGCCGCGGTCCGTTGGCGAGCGTCGCGTGCGCGGCGGCGGGGAAGCAAGATGGCGGCGAGCAGGGAGGGCGTTTTTGCTGGGCGGCGGCGGGTGAGGGCGGAGGTGGCGTGAAGGATGTGGGGCCCCCGGGTGAGGCGAACGCGTAGGTTCGGGGGGCGTCGGGCTGCGTCCTGCCCGCTGCGGCCGTCGCTGCGTGGAGGCGGCGGTGCGGGCGAGTGGGGGGGGGGGGCGGGCTGGGACCCGGCGCCGCGCCGGGAGCGCGGGTGTGACTTTGCGTTTTGCGTGCGCGGCGTTTAGGGCGCCGGTTCGTTGGCAGCGCGGGCCGGGGCGCGCTCGCTCGCCCCTGCGGAGGCGGCGCGGCGGGGCGCGGCGGAGCGGGGGGGCAGGCGGACCCCGGAGCAGGGTTGCGGCGCGGCGTCGGCCCTGTAGCGTTTCCAAACGGCTTGCCCCGTACCGTACGATGCGAAGCGGTGTATTAAGACCTTTCCTTTGAGGGAAAGAAGGAAAAAGAAAGAAAGGGGAGGGGAAAAAAAAAAAAAAAAAAAAAAACCCGGGAAAGAGAAAAGGAAGCGCGTCGTAAGTCGAAGTGTTTTCTTGAAGCGAAATGCAATTTTCTCTCTTCGTTACAGAGGCGGAAGCGACGATAGCAAGCGCTGACAAAGAGCAAAGGCGGACGAGCGAGCGGTTTTTTGCGCTTACTCCCGAAGGGGCGGCTGAAAGGAGGAAGCGAAAACGCGGCAGCGGACCCTCGGTCTCCCCAGAAGCTGCGACAGTAGGAGGCGTGTTCTGGCCCGGGTAACCGAGGTAACTCCCGATGCGGAACGTTCGTTCTTTCGGCCTCCCTCCCGGAGGCGGCGCTGAGGGCCGAGCGACCCGTCGCTGCCTGCGGCTCTCGTTAACCGTAGCTGCCTTGGTTTTGCTTCGGTCGTTTGCGTTCCGTTTTGTTATCGTCCGCGCGTACGTAGAAAGGAAAGACGGGACGTTTAATTTTTAGATTCGTCGTCGCCGCGGCCGAAGCCGAAGAGACCAGAAAAACGTCAGCGAGCCGAAGGAACGAAATCGAAGGGGACCGAGCGAGAGCCGTCTCCGTCGCCCCGAAAGGGAAAGCCCGTTCGTTCGTTCCTCCCGGCGAGGAAGGTTCGCGGTAATGGCGATCGAATAACCGATGACCGACACCTAACGGGAGGTGCGTACGCGTGACGGAAAGGACGCTGCTGCGTCCGTCCGTTTGCGTGCGCGCGACTCTCTCTCTCTCTGCGTCTGCGAAGCGTCGAGCTTTAAGAGCTCCGAGGCGGCCAATTCCCGTCTTAGGGGAACGGCGGTCAGGTGGCCGGAGAGAGAGGGAGAGGCGAGCGTGCGAGCGGTAAGACGAAGAGGTGCCTTTCAGGAAGGCTCAGTTAGCGCGACCCCGGGCGACTTGCCTGGCACTGGTCTTTGGGGCAGCAGGAAGCCGGCAGCTGGAAGAAAAGGGAGAGCCTTGCGGAATTGGGACTCCTTCCTTCTCGCATAGCAGATGCGCCGGTGAGCTTAGCAACACCTTTGGATTGTGCGGATTTTCTGCGAGCTTTGAATCAGCAAGTAATTAATTAATAATTAATGTGAGAGAGAGAGAGTGAGCTTGCTTCTTTTCTCCTTCCTTCCTTCCTTCCTTCCTTCCTCCTTCCTCCCTTCCTCCCTCCCTCCCTCCCTCCCTCCCTCTTCCCTTGTTTTCAGTTGTTTTTTGTTTTTTCTTCTTGTTTTCTGGCTTTCACCGGGTCTCCGTCGACCAGAGCTGCCACGTGCCAGCGCGAGCCAACGGGAGGAGGAGGAATTCAGCTGCACAGCCAGCCAGAGGAGCGTCGCCCGCGAGGCCTCGCCAGCCTGCAGCTGCAGCCGGCTCCTTCTGCCCCAGGTTTGCTTTTGGCTGCCGAAATTTGAGCTAGGCTTTGCACCCTGTAGCGGCGCTCTTTTGGCATTCGTAACTTGCGTTGCTGCTGGGCGTTCGGCATCGAAACCGTCACGGGGCTGAGGGGGGGCCCCGCGTTGGCCCCGCTCGGGAAAGCGTCGTCGAAGCTTTTCCCGTGTCGAGACAAACCGGTGGTTTAGAGGCCGGCGCGCTTCTGCCGTGCCTTCCTTGGAGAGGCGTTTCGTCCTCGTCTCGGCCTTGGGGGGAACTCGATTGCTTGGACGGGATTGCCGAAGGCGCGCCTCGAAACGCTAGGCCGTAAATCGCGAGGCGCGTCCGAATCGCGAGGGGCTCGTCGCTTCGTCTCTGTCCTCACCGTCCGCTTTTCTTTCGCTCTTCTCGCAGGCTTCCCTCCGGCGACGGGCGTCGCTGCGGCGTCTCGTGTGTCGCCGGCGGCGCTCTCTGTTCGCGGGATGGCAGGATCGCTGAGGTTGGAAGGGACCTCTGGAGGTCGTCTAGTGCGACCCCCCTGCTCGAGCAGGGTGGCCCAGAGCGCCTCGCACGGGATCGCGTCCGGGCGGCTTTGCGCCGTCTCCAGAGAAGGAGACTCCGCAACCTCTCGGGGCAACCTGCTCCGCTGCTCGGTCACCCTCCCGGTGAAAAAGCATTTCCTCGTGCTCGGTAAGGACGTGAGAACTCCCGCGCTCCCGGAGAGCCCGGCATCCCTGCCCCGGGCTGCTCGCTTGAGGAGGCCTCTGCGCGGAGCGTTCTTTCCAGTTACGCGCCCCGCGCGAGCCTCTCCTTCGGCCGTTTTCCCGAGGCGGCGGAAACGCTTCTGGGAAACGCCGTCGTTTCCGAAACGTTTCGCCGTGTCCTCGCCGCTAGGGCGTACCGTGAGAGCGGCGAGAGGCGGCCCACGTCTGGGCGAGGAAAGAAGCGCGGCGCAAAGAAGGCGGCACCTCTTTGGCCCGCCTGCTCCGCTTCTTAGAGAGTTTTCTTTTGGACCCGAAGATCGGGTCCACGAGTGCCGCGCGCGCGTTTGTTCCCCCCCCGTTCTTTTAGCGAGACCGTGCGCGGCGGGACGTGAAAAAGACGCCTTTGACCGCGTGCGTGCGGCCGAAGGAACGTCAGCCCGAGAATCCGAAGAAGAGATACCGCGTGCCGGCATCTCGTACTGTTTAATAATAAAAACCGAGCAGTCTGTCAAGCAAATAGCGCGGCTTGCTTTGGGCTGTTTATTTTGTTTAACGATCAGTAAAGGCGAGAGGTCGAAAGCCCTAAAGAAGAACGGCTGCTTCTTGGAACGCTTGCAAATTGTCCCGTTAAGTAGGTGGGTGGTTTTTTTGTTTTCGTTTTGTTTTTTTAAGTGCAGCCTCTGACTCTTTTTTGTCTGTGGAGTATTTTGCAACGATGTTCAAAGGAAAGCGCTGTTACTGAAGCCTCTAGGAGCAGCGGCTCGAGCACGACACGCGGCGACGCTGCGCCTCGCAGCAGGCGCTGTAAATAAGGGCAGATGAGCCGAGGCGAGGGGGGTGAAATCTCTGCAAAGGGCAGGCGGGGGGGCTCTGCAGGGCTCTGCAGCGGTGTGCGCGTGCCGGGGGCGGCCGCGCGCCCTGCTGCCCTCGGGGCGTCAAAAAAGCGGTACGGCACGGAAAGGGGGGGCGCGCACGCGCACTGGGTTCCGCCGCGCTCACTGCTGCCACCCTGTGTCCAAAAAGCGGTACTGCACCCTGTGGGGGGGGCGCGCATGCGCACTGGGTTCCGACGTGCTCACTGCTGCCACCCTGTGTCCGAAAAGCGGTACTGCACCCGGTGGGGGGGCGCGCATGCGCACTGGGTTCCGACGTGCTCACTGCTGCCACCCTGTGTCCGAAAAGCGGTACTGCACCCGGTGGGGGGGCGCGCATGCGCACTGGGTTCCGACGTGCTCACTGCTGCCACCCTGTGTCCAAAAAGCGGTACTGCACCCGGTGGGGGGGGCGCGCATGCGCAGTGGGTTCCGACGTGCTCACTGCTGCCACCCTGTGTCCGAAAAGCGGTACTGCACCCCGTGGGGGGGGGGCGCGCATGCGCAGACAGCCGGCGCGCACATGCTCAGTGCCGGTCGCCATGTTTGCTGCTGCTCTCCGCCGTTTCGGTAACGGGTAAGCGAATGGAGCGTGCTCGTCGCCCCTTCCCGGTGCTCTTGGAGCGGCCACGGGCACGGGCAGCCCCGGGGCGCTCGCTGGGAGCCCCGGGCTGCCGCGGCGAGCTGCGGTTCGCACGCGTGAGCCGCCCGGCTGCAGCGCCGCGCCATGAGCACGCGAGTGCGCCATTGCGGGTCTGGCCTCCCTTCGTGCTCCCGCCCGCCCCTCGGGCTCCCCCGGCTCCCCCCCCCGCCCTTCCCGCTCCCCTCGCTCCCCCCCCCCGCCCCTCGGGATTCCCCGGCTCCCCCCCGCCCCTCGGGCTCCCCCGGCTCCCCCCCCCGCCCTTCTCGCTCCCCCGCTCCCCTCCCGCTCCCCCCCCGCCCCTCCCGCTCCCCTCGCTCCCCCCCCCGCCCCTCGGGCTCCCCCGGCTCCCCCCCCCGCCCTTCCCGCTCCCCTCGCTCCCCCCCGCCCCTCGGGATTCCTCGGCTCCCCCCCGCCCCTCCCGCTCCCATCCCGCTCCCCCCCCCGCCCCTCGCGTTCCCCTCGCTCCCCCCCCCCGCGCCGTCCGAGCCGGCGCATGCGCGGTGCTCAAGCGCCACTGCCGCCGCGGTCCGTTGGCGAGCGTCGCGTGCGCGGCGGCGGGGAAGCAAGATGGCGGCGAGCAGGGAGGGCGTTTTTGCTGGGCGGCGGCGGGTGAGGGCGGAGGTGGCGTGAAGGATGTGGGGCCCCCGGGTGAGGCGAACGCGTAGGTTCGGGGGGCGTCGGGCTGCGTCCTGCCCGCTGCGGCCGTCGCTGCGTGGAGGCGGCGGTGCGGGGCGAGTGGGGGGGGGGGGGCGGGCTGGGACCCGGCGCCGCGCCGGGAGCGCGGGTGTGACTTTGCGTTTTGCGTGCGCGGCGTTTAGGGCGCCGGTTCGTTGGCAGCGCGGGCCGGGGCGCGCGCTCGCCCCTGCGGAGGCGGCGCGGCGGGGCGCGGCGGAGTGGGGGGGCAGGCGGACCCCGGAGCAGGGTTGCGGCGCGGCGTCGGCCCTGTAGCGTTTCCAAACGGCTTGCCCCGTACCGTACGATGCGAAGCGGTGTATTAAGACCTTTCCTTTGAGGGAAAGAAGGAAAAAGAAAGAAAGGGGAGGGGAAAAAAAAAAAAAAAAAAAAAACCCGGGAAAGAGAAAAAGGAAGCGCGTCGTAAGTCGAAGTGTTTTCTTGGAAGCGAAATGCAATTTTCTCTCTTCGTTACAGAGGCGGAAGCGACGATAGCAAGCGCTGACAAAGAGCAAAGGCGGACGAGCGAGCGGTTTTTTGCGCTTACTCCCGAAGGGGCGGGCTGAAAGGAGGAAGCGAAAACGCGGCAGCGGACCCTCGGTCTCCCCAGAAGCTGCGACAGTAGGAGGCGTGTTCTGGCCCGGGTAACCGAGGTAACTCCCGATGCGGAACGTTCGTTCTTTCGGCCTCCCTCCCGGAGGCGGCGCTGAGGGCCGAGCGACCCGTCGCTGCCCTGCGGCTCTCGTTAACCGTAGCTGCCTTGGTTTTGCTTCGGTCGTTTGCGTTCCGTTTTGTTATCGTCCGCGCGTACGTAGAAAAGGAAAGACGGGACGTTTAATTTTTAGATTCGTCGTCGCCGCGGCCGAAGCCGAAGAGACCAGAAAAACGTCAGCGAGCCGAAGGAACGAAATCGAAGGGGACCGAGCGAGAGCCGTCTCCGTCGCCCCGAAAGGGAAAGCCCGTTCGTTCGTTCCTCCCGGCGAGGAAGGTTCGCCGGTAATGGCGATCGGAATAACCGATGACCGACACCTAACGGGAGGTGCGTACGCGTGACGGAAAGGACGCTGCTGCGTCCGTCCGTTTGCGTGCGCGCGACTCTCTCTCTCTCTGCGTCTGCGAAGCGTCGAGCTTTAAGAGCTCCGAGGCGGCCAATTCCCGTCTTAGGGGAACGGCGGTCAGGTGGCCGGAGAGAGAGGGAGAGGCGAGCGTGCGAGCGGTAAGACGAAGAGGTGCCTTTCAGGAAGGCTCAGTTAGCGCGACCCCGGGCGACTTGCCTGGCACTGGTCTTTGGGGCAGCAGGAAGCCGGCAGCTGGAAGAAAAGGGAGAGCCTTGCGGAATTGGGACTCCTTCCTTCTCGCATAGCAGATGCGCCGGTGAGCTTAGCAACACCTTTGGATTGTGCGGATTTTCTGCCGAGCTTTGAATCAGCAAGTAATTAATTAATAATTAATGTGAGAGAGAGAGAGTGAGCTTGCTTCTTTTCTCCTTCCTTCCTTCCTTCCTTCCTTCCTCCCTTCCTCCCTTCCTCCCTCCCTCCCTCCCTCCCTCCCTCTTCCCTTGTTTTCAGTTGTTTTTTGTTTTTTCTTCTTGTTTTCTGGCTTTCACCGGGTCTCCGTCGACCAGAGCTGCCACGTGCCAGCGCGAGCCAACGGGAGGAGGAGGAATTCAGCTGCACAGCCAGCCAGAGGAGCGTCGCCCGCGAGGCCTCGCCAGCCTGCAGCTGCAGCCGGCTCCTTCTGCCACAGGTTTGCTTTTGGCTGCCGAAATTTGAGCTAGGCTTTGCACCCTGTAGCGGCGCTCTTTTGGCATTCGTAACTTGCGTTGCTGCTGGGCGTTCGGCATCGAAACCGTCACGGGGCTGAGGGGGGGCCCCGCGTTGGCCCCGCTCGGGAAAGCGTCGTCGAAGCTTTTCCCGTGTCGAGACAAACCGGTGGTTTAGAGGCCGGCGCGCTTCTGCCGTGCCTTCCTTGGAGAGGCGTTTCGTCCTCGTCTCGGCCTTGGGGGGAACTCGATTGCTTGGACGGGATTGCCGAAGGCGCGCCTCGAAACGCTAGGCCGTAAATCGCGAGGCGCGTCCGAATCGCGAGGGGCTCGTCGCTTCGTCTCTGTCCTCACCGTCCGCTTTTCTTTCGCTCTTCTCGCAGGCTTCCCTCCGGCGACGGGCGTCGCTGCGGCGTCTCGTGTGTCGCCGGCGGCGCTCTCTGTTCGCGGGATGGCAGGATCGCTGAGGTTGGAAGGGACCTCTGGAGGTCGTCTAGTGCGACCCCCCTGCTCGAGCAGGGTGGCCCAGAGCGCCTCGCACGGGATCGCGTCCGGGCGGCTTTGCGCCGTCTCCAGAGAAGGAGACTCCGCAACCTCTCGGGGCAACCTGCTCCGCTGCTCGATCACCCTCCCGGTGAAAAAGCATTTCCTCGTGCTCGGTAAGGACGTGAGAACTCCCGCGCTCCCGGAGAGCCCGGCATCCCTGCCCCGGGCTGCTCGCTTGAGGAGGCCTCTGCGCGGAGCGTTCTTTCCAGTTACGCGCCCCGCGCGAGCCTCTCCTTCGGCCGTTTTCCCGAGGCGGCGGAAACGCTTCTGGGAAACGCCGTCGTTTCCGAAACGTTTCGCCGTGTCCTCGCCGCTAGGGCGTACCGTGAGAGCGGCGAGAGGCGGCCCACGTCTGGGCGAGGAAAGAAGCGCGGCGCAAAGAAGGCGGCACCTCTTTGGCCCGCCTGCTCCGCTTCTTAGAGAGTTTTCTTTTGGACCCGAAGATCGGGTCCGCGAGTGCCGCGCGCGCGTTTGTTCCCCCCCCGTTCTTTTAGCGAGACCGTGCGCGGCGGGACGTGAAAAAGACGCCTTTGACCGCGTGCGTGCGGCCGAAGGAACGTCAGCCCGAGAATCCGAAGAAGAGATACCGCGTGCCGGCATCTCGTACTGTTTAATAATAAAAACCGAGCAGTCTGTCAAGCAAATAGCGCGGCTTGCTTTGGGCTGTTTATTTTGTTTAACGATCAGTAAAGGCGAGAGGTCGAAAGCCCTAAAGAAGAACGGCTGCTTCTTGGAACGCTTGCAAATTGTCCCGTTAAGTAGGTGGGTGGTTTTTTTGTTTTCGTTTTGTTTTTTTAAGTGCAGCCTCTGACTCTTTTTTGTCTGTGGAGTATTTTGCAACGATGTTCAAAGGAAAGCGCTGTTACTGAAGCCTCTAGGAGCAGCGGCTCGAGCACGACACGCGGCGACGCTGCGCCTCGCAGCAGGCGCTGTAAATAAGGGCAGATGAGCCGAGGCGAGGGGGGTGAAATCTCTGCAAAGGGCAGGCGGGGGGGCTCTGCAGGGCTCTGCAGCGGTGTGCGCGTGCCGGGGGCGGCCGCGCGCCCTGCTGCCCTCGGGGCGTCAAAAAAGCGGTACGGCACGGAAAGGGGGGCGCGCACGCGCACGGTGGCCGGCTGCGCTCACTGCTCCCCTCGGGGCGTCAAAAAAGCGGTATGGCACGGAAAGGGGGGACGCGGACGCGCACGGCGGCCGGCCGCGCGCCCTGCTGCGCTGGGGGCGTCAAAAAAGCAGTATGGCACGGAAAGGGGGGACGCGCATGCGCACGGTGGCCGGCTGCGCTCACTGCTCCCCTCGGGGCGTCAAAAAAGCGGTATGGCACGGAAAGGGGGGACGCGGACGCGCACGGCGGCCGGCCGCGCGCCCTGCTGCGCTGGGGGCGTCAAAGAAGCGGTATGGCACGGAAAGGGGGGACGCGCACGCGCACGGCGGCCGGCCGCGCGCCCTGCTGCGCTGGGGGCGTCAAAAAAGCGGTATGGCACGGAAAGGGGGGACGCGCACTGCGCACGGCGGCCGGACGCGCGCCCTGCTGCCTTCGGGGCGTCAAAGAAGCGGTATGGCACGGAAAGGGGGGACGCGCACGCGCACGGCGGCGAGCCGCGCGCCCTGCTGCCTTCGGGGCGTCAAAGAAGCGGTATGGCACGGAAAGGGGGGCGCGCACGCGCACGGCGGCCGGCTGCGCTCACTGCTCCCCTCGGGGCGTCAAAAAAGCGGTATGGCACGGAAAGGGGGGCGCGCACGCGCACGGTGGCCGGCCGCGCGCCCTGCTGCGCTGGGGGCGTCAAAAAAGTGGTACGGCACGGAAAGGGGGGCGCGCACGCGCACGGTGGCCGGCTGCGCTCACTGCTCCCCTCGGGGCGTCAAAAAAGCGGTATGGCACGGTAAGGGGGGCGCGCGGGTGCACGGTGGCCGGCTGCGCTCACTGCTCCCCTCGGGGCGTCAAAAAAGCGGTACGGCACGGAAAGGGGGGGCGCGCACGCGCACTGGGTTCCGCCGCGCTCACTGCTGCCACCCTGTGTCCAAAAAGCGGTACTGCACCCTGTGGGGGGGGCGCGCATGCGCACTGGGTTCCGACGTGCTCACTGCTGCCACCCTGTGTCCGAAAAGCGGTACTGCACCCGGTGGGGGGCGCGCATGCGCACTGGGTTCCGACGTGCTCACTGCTGCCACCCTGTGTCCAAAAAGCGGTACTGCACCCGGTGGGGGGGGGCGCGCATGCGCAGTGGGTTCCGACGTGCTCACTGCTGCCACCCTGTGTCCGAAAAGCGGTACTGCACCCCGTGGGGGGGGGGGCGCGCATGCGCAGACAGCCGGCGCGCACATGCTCAGTGCCGGTCGCCATGTTTGCTGCTGCTCTCCGCCGTTTCGGTAACGGGTAAGCGAATGGAGCGTGCTCGTCGCCCCTTCCCGGTGCTCTTGGAGCGGCCACGGGCACGGGCAGCCCCGGGGCGCTCGCTGGGAGCCCCGGGCTGCCGCGGCGAGCTGCGGTTCGCACGCGTGAGCCGCCCGGCTGCAGCGCCGCGCCATGAGCACGCGAGTGCGCCATTGCGGGTCTGGCCTCCCTTCGTGCTCCCGCCCGCCCCTCGGGCTCCCCCGGCTCCCCCCCCCGCCCTTCCCGCTCCCCTCGCTCCCCCCCCCCGCCCCTCGGGATTCCCCGGCTCCCCCCCGCCCCTCGGGCTCCCCCGGCTCCCCCCCCCGCCCTTCTCGCTCCCCCGCTCCCCTCCCGCTCCCCCCCCGCCCCTCCCGCTCCCCTCGCTCCCCCCCCCGCCCCTCGGGCTCCCCCGGCTCCCCCCCCCGCCCTTCCCGCTCCCCTCGCTCCCCCCCGCCCCTCGGGATTCCTCGGCTCCCCCCCGCCCCTCCCGCTCCCATCCCGCTCCCCCCCCCGCCCCTCGCGTTCCCCTCGCTCCCCCCCCCCGCGCCGTCCGAGCCGGCGCATGCGCGGTGCTCAAGCGCCACTGCCGCCGCGGTCCGTTGGCGAGCGTCGCGTGCGCGGCGGCGGGGAAGCAAGATGGCGGCGAGCAGGGAGGGCGTTTTTGCTGGGCGGCGGCGGGTGAGGGCGGAGGTGGCGTGAAGGATGTGGGGCCCCCGGGTGAGGCGAACGCGTAGGTTCGGGGGGCGTCGGGCTGCGTCCTGCCCGCTGCGGCCGTCGCTGCGTGGAGGCGGCGGTGCGGGGCGAGTGGGGGGGGGGGGCGGGCTGGGACCCGGCGCCGCGCCGGGAGCGCGGGTGTGACTTTGCGTTTTGCGTGCGCGGCGTTTAGGGCGCCGGTTCGTTGGCAGCGCGGGCCGGGGCGCGCGCTCGCCCCTGCGGAGGCGGCGCGGCGGGGCGCGGCGGAGCGGGGGGGCAGGCGGACCCCGGAGCAGGGTTGCGGCGCGGCGTCGGCCCTGTAGCGTTTCCAAACGGCTTGCCCCGTACCGTACGATGCGAAGCGGTGTATTAAGACCTTTCCTTTGAGGGAAAGAAGGAAAAAGAAAGAAAGGGGAGGGGAAAAAAAAAAAAAAAAAAAAAACCCGGGAAAGAGAAAAAGGAAGCGCGTCGTAAGTCGAAGTGTTTTCTTGGAAGCGAAATGCAATTTTCTCTCTTCGTTACAGAGGCGGAAGCGACGATAGCAAGCGCTGACAAAGAGCAAAGGCGGACGAGCGAGCGGTTTTTTGCGCTTACTCCCGAAGGGGCGGGCTGAAAGGAGGAAGCGAAAACGCGGCAGCGGACCCTCGGTCTCCCCAGAAGCTGCGACAGTAGGAGGCGTGTTCTGGCCCGGGTAACCGAGGTAACTCCCGATGCGGAACGTTCGTTCTTTCGGCCTCCCTCCCGGAGGCGGCGCTGAGGGCCGAGCGACCCGTCGCTGCCCTGCGGCTCTCGTTAACCGTAGCTGCCTTGGTTTTGCTTCGGTCGTTTGCGTTCCGTTTTGTTATCGTCCGCGCGTACATAGAAAAGGAAAGACGGGACGTTTAATTTTTAGATTCGTCGTCGCCGCGGCCGAAGCCGAAGAGACCAGAAAAACGTCAGCGAGCCGAAGGAACGAAATCGAAGGGGACCGAGCGAGAGCCGTCTCCGTCGCCCCGAAAGGGAAAGCCCGTTCGTTCGTTCCTCCCGGCGAGGAAGGTTCGCCGGTAATGGCGATCGGAATAACCGATGACCGACACCTAACGGGAGGTGCGTACGCGTGACGGAAAGGACGCTGCTGCGTCCGTCCGTTTGCGTGCGCGCGACTCTCTCTCTCTCTGCGTCTGCGAAGCGTCGAGCTTTAAGAGCTCCGAGGCGGCCAATTCCCGTCTTAGGGGAACGGCGGTCAGGTGGCCGGAGAGAGAGGGAGAGGCGAGCGTGCGAGCGGTAAGACGAAGAGGTGCCTTTCAGGAAGGCTCAGTTAGCGCGACCCCGGGCGACTTGCCTGGCACTGGTCTTTGGGGCAGCAGGAAGCCGGCAGCTGGAAGAAAAGGGAGAGCCTTGCGGAATTGGGACTCCTTCCTTCTCGCATAGCAGATGCGCCGGTGAGCTTAGCAACACCTTTGGATTGTGCGGATTTTCTGCCGAGCTTTGAATCAGCAAGTAATTAATTAATAATTAATGTGAGAGAGAGAGAGTGAGCTTGCTTCTTTTCTCCTTCCTTCCTTCCTTCCTTCCTTCCTCCCTTCCTCCCTCCCTCCCTCCCTCCCTCCCTCTTCCCTTGTTTTCAGTTGTTTTTTGTTTTTTCTTCTTGTTTTCTGGCTTTCACCGGGTCTCCGTCGACCAGAGCTGCCACGTGCCAGCGCGAGCCAACGGGAGGAGGAGGAATTCAGCTGCACAGCCAGCCAGAGGAGCGTCGCCCGCGAGGCCTCGCCAGCCTGCAGCTGCAGCCGGCTCCTTCTGCCCCAGGTTTGCTTTTGGCTGCCGAAATTTGAGCTAGGCTTTGCACCCTGTAGCGGCGCTCTTTTGGCATTCGTAACTTGCGTTGCTGCTGGGCGTTCGGCATCGAAACCGTCACGGGGCTGAGGGGGGGCCCCGCGTTGGCCCCGCTCGGGAAAGCGTCGTCGAAGCTTTTCCCGTGTCGAGACAAACCGGTGGTTTAGAGGCCGGCGCGCTTCTGCCGTGCCTTCCTTGGAGAGGCGTTTCGTCCTCGTCTCGGCCTTGGGGGGAACTCGATTGCTTGGACGGGATTGCCGAAGGCGCGCCTCGAAACGCTAGGCCGTAAATCGCGAGGCGCGTCCGAATCGCGAGGGGCTCGTCGCTTCGTCTCTGTCCTCACCGTCCGCTTTTCTTTCGCTCTTCTCGCAGGCTTCCCTCCGGCGACGGGCGTCGCTGCGGCGTCTCGTGTGTCGCCGGCGGCGCTCTCTGTTCGCGGGATGGCAGGATCGCTGAGGTTGGAAGGGACCTCTGGAGGTCGTCTAGTGCGACCCCCCTGCTCGAGCAGGGTGGCCCAGAGCGCCTCGCACGGGATCGCGTCCGGGCGGCTTTGCGCCGTCTCCAGAGAAGGAGACTCCGCAACCTCTCGGGGCAACCTGCTCCGCTGCTCGGTCACCCTCCCGGTGAAAAAGCATTTCCTCGTGCTCGGTAAGGACGTGAGAACTCCCGCGCTCCCGGAGAGCCCGGCATCCCTGCCCCGGGCTGCTCGCTTGAGGAGGCCTCTGCGCGGAGCGTTCTTTCCAGTTACGCGCCCCGCGCGAGCCTCTCCTTCGGCCGTTTTCCCGAGGCGGCGGAAACGCTTCTGGGAAACGCCGTCGTTTCCGAAACGTTTCGCCGTGTCCTCGCCGCTAGGGCGTACCGTGAGAGCGGCGAGAGGCGGCCCACGTCTGGGCGAGGAAAGAAGCGCGGCGCAAAGAAGGCGGCACCTCTTTGGCCCGCCTGCTCCGCTTCTTAGAGAGTTTTCTTTTGGACCCGAAGATCGGGTCCGCGAGTGCCGCGCGCGCGTTTGTTCCCCCCCCGTTCTTTTAGCGAGACCGTGCGCGGCGGGACGTGAAAAAGACGCCTTTGACCGCGTGCGTGCGGCCGAAGGAACGTCAGCCCGAGAATCCGAAGAAGAGATACCGCGTGCCGGCATCTCGTACTGTTTAATAATAAAAACCGAGCAGTCTGTCAAGCAAATAGCGCGGCTTGCTTTGGGCTGTTTATTTTGTTTAACGATCAGTAAAGGCGAGAGGTCGAAAGCCCTAAAGAAGAACGGCTGCTTCTTGGAACGCTTGCAAATTGTCCCGTTAAGTAGGTGGGTGGTTTTTTTGTTTTCGTTTTGTTTTTTTAAGTGCAGCCTCTGACTCTTTTTTGTCTGTGGAGTATTTTGCAACGATGTTCAAAGGAAAGCGCTGTTACTGAAGCCTCTAGGAGCAGCGGCTCGAGCACGACACGCGGCGACGCTGCGCCTCGCAGCAGGCGCTGTAAATAAGGGCAGATGAGCCGAGGCGAGGGGGGTGAAATCTCTGCAAAGGGCAGGCGGGGGGGCTCTGCAGGGCTCTGCAGCGGTGTGCGCGTGCCGGGGGCGGCCGCGCGCCCTGCTGCCCTCGGGGCGTCAAAAAAGCGGTACGGCACGGAAAGGGGGGCGCGCACGCGCACGGTGGCCGGCTGCGCTCACTGCTCCCCTCGGGGCGTCAAAAAAGCGGTATGGCACGGAAAGGGGGGACGCGGACGCGCACGGCGGCCGGCCGCGCGCCCTGCTGCGCTGGGGGCGTCAAAAAAGCAGTATGGCACGGAAAGGGGGGACGCGCATGCGCACGGTGGCCGGCTGCGCTCACTGCTCCCCTCGGGGCGTCAAAAAAGCGGTATGGCACGGAAAGGGGGGACGCGGACGCGCACGGCGGCCGGCCGCGCGCCCTGCTGCGCTGGGGGCGTCAAAGAAGCGGTATGGCACGGAAAGGGGGGACGCGCACGCGCACGGCGGCCGGCCGCGCGCCCTGCTGCGCTGGGGGCGTCAAAAAAGCGGTATGGCACGGAAAGGGGGGACGCGCACGCGCACGGCGGCCGGCCGCGCGCCCTGCTGCCTTCGGGGCGTCAAAGAAGCGGTATGGCACGGAAAGGGGGGACGCGCACGCGCACGGCGGCGAGCCGCGCGCCCTGCTGCCTTCGGGGCGTCAAAGAAGCGGTATGGCACGGAAAGGGGGGCGCGCACGCGCACGGCGGCCGGCTGCGCTCACTGCTCCCCTCGGGGCGTCAAAAAAGCGGTATGGCACGGAAAGGGGGGCGCGCACGCGCACGGTGGCCGGCCGCGCGCCCTGCTGCGCTGGGGGCGTCAAAAAAGTGGTACGGCACGGAAAGGGGGGCGCGCACGCGCACGGTGGCCGGCTGCGCTCACTGCTCCCCTCGGGGCGTCAAAAAAGCGGTATGGCACGGTAAGGGGGGCGCGCGGGTGCACGGTGGCCGGCTGCGCTCACTGCTCCCCTCGGGGCGTCAAAAAAGCGGTACGGCACGGAAAGGGGGGGCGCGCACGCGCACTGGGTTCCGCCGCGCTCACTGCTGCCACCCTGTGTCCAAAAAGCGGTACTGCACCCTGTGGGGGGGGCGCGCATGCGCACTGGGTTCCGACGTGCTCACTGCTGCCACCCTGTGTCCGAAAAGCGGTACTGCACCCGGTGGGGGGGCGCGCATGCGCACTGGGTTCCGACGTGCTCACTGCTGCCACCCTGTGTCCAAAAAGCGGTACTGCACCCGGTGGGGGGGGCGCGCATGCGCAGTGGGTTCCGACGTGCTCACTGCTGCCACCCTGTGTCCGAAAAGCGGTACTGCACCCCGTGGGGGGGGGGCGCGCATGCGCAGACAGCCGGCGCGCACATGCTCAGTGCCGGTCGCCATGTTTGCTGCTGCTCTCCGCCGTTTCGGTAACGGGTAAGCGAATGGAGCGTGCTCGTCGCCCCTTCCCGGTGCTCTTGGAGCGGCCACGGGCACGGGCAGCCCCGGGGCGCTCGCTGGGAGCCCCGGGCTGCCGCGGCGAGCTGCGGTTCGCACGCGTGAGCCGCCCGGCTGCAGCGCCGCGCCATGAGCACGCGAGTGCGCCATTGCGGGTCTGGCCTCCCTTCGTGCTCCCGCCCGCCCCTCGGGCTCCCCCGGCTCCCCCCCCCGCCCTTCCCGCTCCCCTCGCTCCCCCCCCCGCCCCTCGGGATTCCCCGGCTCCCCCCCGCCCCTCGGGCTCCCCCGGCTCCCCCCCCCGCCCTTCTCGCTCCCCCGCTCCCCTCCCGCTCCCCCCCCGCCCCTCCCGCTCCCCTCGCTCCCCCCCCCGCCCCTCGGGCTCCCCCGGCTCCCCCCCCCGCCCTTCCCGCTCCCCTCGCTCCCCCCCGCCCCTCGGGATTCCTCGGCTCCCCCCCGCCCCTCCCGCTCCCATCCCGCTCCCCCCCCCGCCCCTCGCGTTCCCCTCGCTCCCCCCCCCCGCGCCGTCCGAGCCGGCGCATGCGCGGTGCTCAAGCGCCACTGCCGCCGCGGTCCGTTGGCGAGCGTCGCGTGCGCGGCGGCGGGGAAGCAAGATGGCGGCGAGCAGGGAGGGCGTTTTTGCTGGGCGGCGGCGGGTGAGGGCGGAGGTGGCGTGAAGGATGTGGGGCCCCCGGGTGAGGCGAACGCGTAGGTTCGGGGGGCGTCGGGCTGCGTCCTGCCCGCTGCGGCCGTCGCTGCGTGGAGGCGGCGGTGCGGGGCGAGTGGGGGGGGGGGGCGGGCTGGGACCCGGCGCCGCGCCGGGAGCGCGGGTGTGACTTTGCGTTTTGCGTGCGCGGCGTTTAGGGCGCCGGTTCGTTGGCAGCGCGGGCCGGGGCGCGCGCTCGCCCCTGCGGAGGCGGCGCGGCGGGGCGCGGCGGAGCGGGGGGGCAGGCGGACCCCGGAGCAGGGTTGCGGCGCGGCGTCGGCCCTGTAGCGTTTCCAAACGGCTTGCCCCGTACCGTACGATGCGAAGCGGTGTATTAAGACCTTTCCTTTGAGGGAAAGAAGGAAAAAGAAAGAAAGGGGAGGGGAAAAAAAAAAAAAAAAAAAAAACCCGGGAAAGAGAAAAAGGAAGCGCGTCGTAAGTCGAAGTGTTTTCTTGGAAGCGAAATGCAATTTTCTCTCTTCGTTACAGAGGCGGAAGCGACGATAGCAAGCGCTGACAAAGAGCAAAGGCGGACGAGCGAGCGGTTTTTTGCGCTTACTCCCGAAGGGGCGGGCTGAAAGGAGGAAGCGAAAACGCGGCAGCGGACCCTCGGTCTCCCCAGAAGCTGCGACAGTAGGAGGCGTGTTCTGGCCCGGGTAACCGAGGTAACTCCCGATGCGGAACGTTCGTTCTTTCGGCCTCCCTCCCGGAGGCGGCGCTGAGGGCCGAGCGACCCGTCGCTGCCCTGCGGCTCTCGTTAACCGTAGCTGCCTTGGTTTTGCTTCGGTCGTTTGCGTTCCGTTTTGTTATCGTCCGCGCGTACGTAGAAAAGGAAAGACGGGACGTTTAATTTTTAGATTCGTCGTCGCCGCGGCCGAAGCCGAAGAGACCAGAAAAACGTCAGCGAGCCGAAGGAACGAAATCGAAGGGGACCGAGCGAGAGCCGTCTCCGTCGCCCCGAAAGGGAAAGCCCGTTCGTTCGTTCCTCCCGGCGAGGAAGGTTCGCCGGTAATGGCGATCGGAATAACCGATGACCGACACCTAACGGGAGGTGCGTACGCGTGACGGAAAGGACGCTGCTGCGTCCGTCCGTTTGCGTGCGCGCGACTCTCTCTCTCTCTGCGTCTGCGAAGCGTCGAGCTTTAAGAGCTCCGAGGCGGCCAATTCCCGTCTTAGGGGAACGGCGGTCAGGTGGCCGGAGAGAGAGGGAGAGGCGAGCGTGCGAGCGGTAAGACGAAGAGGTGCCTTTCAGGAAGGCTCAGTTAGCGCGACCCCGGGCGACTTGCCTGGCACTGGTCTTTGGGGCAGCAGGAAGCCGGCAGCTGGAAGAAAAGGGAGAGCCTTGCGGAATTGGGACTCCTTCCTTCTCGCATAGCAGATGCGCCGGTGAGCTTAGCAACACCTTTGGATTGTGCGGATTTTCTGCCGAGCTTTGAATCAGCAAGTAATTAATTAATAATTAATGTGAGAGAGAGAGAGTGAGCTTGCTTCTTTTCTCCTTCCTTCCTTCCTTCCTTCCTTCCTTCCTTCCTTCCTTCCTTCCTTCCTTCCTTCCTTCCTTCCTTCCTTCCTTCCTTCCTTCCTTCCTTCCTTCCTTCCTTCCTTCCTTCCTTCCTTCCTTCCTTCCTTCCTTCCTTCCTTCCTTCCTTCCTTCCTTCCTTCCTTCCTTCCTTCCTTCCTTCCTTCCTTCCTTCCTTCCTTCCTTCCTTCCCTCTTCCCTTGTTTTCAGTTGTTTTTTGTTTTTTCTTCTTGTTTTCTGGCTTTCACCGGGTCTCCGTCGACCAGAGCTGCCACGTGCCAGCGCGAGCCAACGGGGGGAGGAGGAATTCAGCTGCACAGCCAGCCAGAGGAGCGTCGCCCGCGAGGCCTCGCCAGCCTGCAGCTGCAGCCGGCTCCTTCTGCCACAGGTTTGCTTTTGGCTGCCGAAATTTGAGCTAGGCTTTGCACCCTGTAGCGGCGCTCTTTTGGCATTCGTAACTTGCGTTGCTGCTGGGCGTTCGGCATCGAAACCGTCACGGGGCTGAGGGGGGGCCCCGCGTTGGCCCCGCTCGGGAAAGCGTCGTCGAAGCTTTTCCCGTGTCGAGACAAACCGGTGGTTTAGAGGCCGGCGCGCTTCTGCCGTGCCTTCCTTGGAGAGGCGTTTCGTCCTCGTCTCGGCCTTGGGGGGAACTCGATTGCTTGGACGGGATTGCCGAAGGCGCGCCTCGAAACGCTAGGCCGTAAATCGCGAGGCGCGTCCGAATCGCGAGGGGCTCGTCGCTTCGTCTCTGTCCTCACCGTCCGCTTTTCTTTCGCTCTTCTCGCAGGCTTCCCTCCGGCGACGGGCGTCGCTGCGGCGTCTCGTGTGTCGCCGGCGGCGCTCTCTGTTCGCGGGATGGCAGGATCGCTGAGGTTGGAAGGGACCTCTGGAGGTCGTCTAGTGCGACCCCCCTGCTCGAGCAGGGTGGCCCAGAGCGCCTCGCACGGGATCGCGTCCGGGCGGCTTTGCGCCGTCTCCAGAGAAGGAGACTCCGCAACCTCTCGGGGCAACCTGCTCCGCTGCTCGGTCACCCTCCCGGTGAAAAAGCATTTCCTCGTGCTCGGTAAGGACGTGAGAACTCCCGCGCTCCCGGAGAGCCCGGCATCCCTGCCCCGGGCTGCTCGCTTGAGGAGGCCTCTGCGCGGAGCGTTCTTTCCAGTTACGCGCCCCGCGCGAGCCTCTCCTTCGGCCGTTTTCCCGAGGCGGCGGAAACGCTTCTGGGAAACGCCGTCGTTTCCGAAACGTTTCGCCGTGTCCTCGCCGCTAGGGCGTACCGTGAGAGCGGCGAGAGGCGGCCCACGTCTGGGCGAGGAAAGAAGCGCGGCGCAAAGAAGGCGGCACCTCTTTGGCCCGCCTGCTCCGCTTCTTAGAGAGTTTTCTTTTGGACCCGAAGATCGGGTCCGCGAGTGCCGCGCGCGCGTTTGTTCCCCCCCCGTTCTTTTAGCGAGACCGTGCGCGGCGGGACGTGAAAAAGACGCCTTTGACCGCGTGCGTGCGGCCGAAGGAACGTCAGCCCGAGAATCCGAAGAAGAGATACCGCGTGCCGGCATCTCGTACTGTTTAATAATAAAAACCGAGCAGTCTGTCAAGCAAATAGCGCGGCTTGCTTTGGGCTGTTTATTTTGTTTAACGATCAGTAAAGGCGAGAGGTCGAAAGCCCTAAAGAAGAACGGCTGCTTCTTGGAACGCTTGCAAATTGTCCCGTTAAGTAGGTGGGTGGTTTTTTTGTTTTCGTTTTGTTTTTTTAAGTGCAGCCTCTGACTCTTTTTTGTCTGTGGAGTATTTTGCAACGATGTTCAAAGGAAAGCGCTGTTACTGAAGCCTCTAGGAGCAGCGGCTCGAGCACGACACGCGGCGACGCTGCGCCTCGCAGCAGGCGCTGTAAATAAGGGCAGATGAGCCGAGGCGAGGGGGGTGAAATCTCTGCAAAGGGCAGGCGGGGGGGCTCTGCAGGGCTCTGCAGCGGTGTGCGCGTGCCGGGGGCGGCCGCGCGCCCTGCTGCCCTCGGGGCGTCAAAAAAGCGGTACGGCACGGAAAGGGGGGCGCGCACGCGCACGGTGGCCGGCTGCGCTCACTGCTCCCCTCGGGGCGTCAAAAAAGCGGTATGGCACGGAAAGGGGGGACGCGGACGCGCACGGCGGCCGGCCGCGCGCCCTGCTGCGCTGGGGGCGTCAAAAAAGCAGTATGGCACGGAAAGGGGGGACGCGCATGCGCACGGTGGCCGGCTGCGCTCACTGCTCCCCTCGGGGCGTCAAAAAAGCGGTATGGCACGGAAAGGGGGGACGCGGACGCGCACGGCGGCCGGCCGCGCGCCCTGCTGCGCTGGGGGCGTCAAAGAAGCGGTATGGCACGGAAAGGGGGGACGCGCACGCGCACGGCGGCCGGCCGCGCGCCCTGCTGCGCTGGGGGCGTCAAAAAAGCGGTATGGCACGGAAAGGGGGGACGCGCACGCGCACGGCGGCCGGACGCGCGCCCTGCTGCCTTCGGGGCGTCAAAGAAGCGGTATGGCACGGAAAGGGGGGACGCGCACGCGCACGGCGGCGAGCCGCGCGCCCTGCTGCCTTCGGGGCGTCAAAGAAGCGGTATGGCACGGAAAGGGGGGCGCGCACGCGCACGGCGGCCGGCTGCGCTCACTGCTCCCCTCGGGGCGTCAAAAAAGCGGTATGGCACGGAAAGGGGGGCGCGCACGCGCACGGTGGCCGGCCGCGCGCCCTGCTGCGCTGGGGGCGTCAAAAAAGTGGTACGGCACGGAAAGGGGGGCGCGCACGCGCACGGTGGCCGGCTGCGCTCACTGCTCCCCTCGGGGCGTCAAAAAAGCGGTATGGCACGGTAAGGGGGGCGCGCGGGTGCACGGTGGCCGGCTGCGCTCACTGCTCCCCTCGGGGCGTCAAAAAAGCGGTACGGCACGGAAAGGGGGGGCGCGCACGCGCACTGGGTTCCGCCGCGCTCACTGCTGCCACCCTGTGTCCAAAAAGCGGTACTGCACCCTGTGGGGGGGGCGCGCATGCGCACTGGGTTCCGACGTGCTCACTGCTGCCACCCTGTGTCCGAAAAGCGGTACTGCACCCGGTGGGGGGCGCGCATGCGCACTGGGTTCCGACGTGCTCACTGCTGCCACCCTGTGTCCAAAAAGCGGTACTGCACCCGGTGGGGGGGGCGCGCATGCGCAGTGGGTTCCGACGTGCTCACTGCTGCCACCCTGTGTCCGAAAAGCGGTACTGCACCCCGTGGGGGGGGGGGGCGCGCATGCGCAGACAGCCGGCGCGCACATGCTCAGTGCCGGTCGCCATGTTTGCTGCTGCTCTCCGCCGTTTCGGTAACGGGTAAGCGAATGGAGCGTGCTCGTCGCCCCTTCCCGGTGCTCTTGGAGCGGCCACGGGCACGGGCAGCCCCGGGGCGCTCGCTGGGAGCCCCGGGCTGCCGCGGCGAGCTGCGGTTCGCACGCGTGAGCCGCCCGGCTGCAGCGCCGCGCCATGAGCACGCGAGTGCGCCATTGCGGGTCTGGCCTCCCTTCGTGCTCCCGCCCGCCCCTCGGGCTCCCCCGGCTCCCCCCCCCGCCCTTCCCGCTCCCCTCGCTCCCCCCCCCGCCCCTCGGGATTCCCCGGCTCCCCCCCGCCCCTCGGGCTCCCCCGGCTCCCCCCCCCGCCCTTCTCGCTCCCCCGCTCCCCTCCCGCTCCCCCCCCGCCCCTCCCGCTCCCCTCGCTCCCCCCCCCGCCCCTCGGGCTCCCCCGGCTCCCCCCCCCGCCCTTCCCGCTCCCCTCGCTCCCCCCCGCCCCTCGGGATTCCTCGGCTCCCCCCCGCCCCTCCCGCTCCCATCCCGCTCCCCCCCCCGCCCCTCGCGTTCCCCTCGCTCCCCCCCCCCGCGCCGTCCGAGCCGGCGCATGCGCGGTGCTCAAGCGCCACTGCCGCCGCGGTCCGTTGGCGAGCGTCGCGTGCGCGGCGGCGGGGAAGCAAGATGGCGGCGAGCAGGGAGGGCGTTTTTGCTGGGCGGCGGCGGGTGAGGGCGGAGGTGGCGTGAAGGATGTGGGGCCCCCGGGTGAGGCGAACGCGTAGGTTCGGGGGGCGTCGGGCTGCGTCCTGCCCGCTGCGGCCGTCGCTGCGTGGAGGCGGCGGTGCGGGGCGAGTGGGGGGGGGGGGCGGGCTGGGACCCGGCGCCGCGCCGGGAGCGCGGGTGTGACTTTGCGTTTTGCGTGCGCGGCGTTTAGGGCGCCGGTTCGTTGGCAGCGCGGGCCGGGGCGCGCGCTCGCCCCTGCGGAGGCGGCGCGGCGGGGCGCGGCGGAGCGGGGGGGCAGGCGGACCCCGGAGCAGGGTTGCGGCGCGGCGTCGGCCCTGTAGCGTTTCCAAACGGCTTGCCCCGTACCGTACGATGCGAAGCGGTGTATTAAGACCTTTCCTTTGAGGGAAAGAAGGAAAAAGAAAGAAAGGGGAGGGGAAAAAAAAAAAAAAAAAAAAAACCCGGGAAAGAGAAAAAGGAAGCGCGTCGTAAGTCGAAGTGTTTTCTTGGAAGCGAAATGCAATTTTCTCTCTTCGTTACAGAGGCGGAAGCGACGATAGCAAGCGCTGACAAAGAGCAAAGGCGGACGAGCGAGCGGTTTTTTGCGCTTACTCCCGAAGGGGCGGGCTGAAAGGAGGAAGCGAAAACGCGGCAGCGGACCCTCGGTCTCCCCAGAAGCTGCGACAGTAGGAGGCGTGTTCTGGCCCGGGTAACCGAGGTAACTCCCGATGCGGAACGTTCGTTCTTTCGGCCTCCCTCCCGGAGGCGGCGCTGAGGGCCGAGCGACCCGTCGCTGCCCTGCGGCTCTCGTTAACCGTAGCTGCCTTGGTTTTGCTTCGGTCGTTTGCGTTCCGTTTTGTTATCGTCCGCGCGTACGTAGAAAAGGAAAGACGGGACGTTTAATTTTTAGATTCGTCGTCGCCGCGGCCGAAGCCGAAGAGACCAGAAAAACGTCAGCGAGCCGAAGGAACGAAATCGAAGGGGACCGAGCGAGAGCCGTCTCCGTCGCCCCGAAAGGGAAAGCCCGTTCGTTCGTTCCTCCCGGCGAGGAAGGTTCGCCGGTAATGGCGATCGGAATAACCGATGACCGACACCTAACGGGAGGTGCGTACGCGTGACGGAAAGGACGCTGCTGCGTCCGTCCGTTTGCGTGCGCGCGACTCTCTCTCTCTCTGCGTCTGCGAAGCGTCGAGCTTTAAGAGCTCCGAGGCGGCCAATTCCCGTCTTAGGGGAACGGCGGTCAGGTGGCCGGAGAGAGAGGGAGAGGCGAGCGTGCGAGCGGTAAGACGAAGAGGTGCCTTTCAGGAAGGCTCAGTTAGCGCGACCCCGGGCGACTTGCCTGGCACTGGTCTTTGGGGCAGCAGGAAGCCGGCAGCTGGAAGAAAAGGGAGAGCCTTGCGGAATTGGGACTCCTTCCTTCTCGCATAGCAGATGCGCCGGTGAGCTTAGCAACACCTTTGGATTGTGCGGATTTTCTGCCGAGCTTTGAATCAGCAAGTAATTAATTAATAATTAATGTGAGAGAGAGAGAGTGAGCTTGCTTCTTTTCTCCTTCCTTCCTTCCTTCCTTCCTTCCTCCCTCCCTCCCTCCCTCCCTCCCTCCCTCCCTCCCTCCCTCTTCCCTTGTTTTCAGTTGTTTTTTGTTTTTTCTTCTTGTTTTCTGGCTTTCACCGGGTCTCCGTCGACCAGAGCTGCCACGTGCCAGCGCGAGCCAACGGGAGGAGGAGGAATTCAGCTGCACAGCCAGCCAGAGGAGCGTCGCCCGCGAGGCCTCGCCAGCCTGCAGCTGCAGCCGGCTCCTTCTGCCCCAGGTTTGCTTTTGGCTGCCGAAATTTGAGCTAGGCTTTGCACCCTGTAGCGGCGCTCTTTTGGCATTCGTAACTTGCGTTGCTGCTGGGCGTTCGGCATCGAAACCGTCACGGGGCTGAGGGGGGGCCCCGCGTTGGCCCCGCTCGGGAAAGCGTCGTCGAAGCTTTTCCCGTGTCGAGACAAACCGGTGGTTTAGAGGCCGGCGCGCTTCTGCCGTGCCTTCCTTGGAGAGGCGTTTCGTCCTCGTCTCGGCCTTGGGGGGAACTCGATTGCTTGGACGGGATTGCCGAAGGCGCGCCTCGAAACGCTAGGCCGTAAATCGCGAGGCGCGTCCGAATCGCGAGGGGCTCGTCGCTTCGTCTCTGTCCTCACCGTCCGCTTTTCTTTCGCTCTTCTCGCAGGCTTCCCTCCGGCGACGGGCGTCGCTGCGGCGTCTCGTGTGTCGCCGGCGGCGCTCTCTGTTCGCGGGATGGCAGGATCGCTGAGGTTGGAAGGGACCTCTGGAGGTCGTCTAGTGCGACCCCCCTGCTCGAGCAGGGTGGCCCAGAGCGCCTCGCACGGGATCGCGTCCGGGCGGCTTTGCGCCGTCTCCAGAGAAGGAGACTCCGCAACCTCTCGGGGCAACCTGCTCCGCTGCTCGGTCACCCTCCCGGTGAAAAAGCATTTCCTCGTGCTCGGTAAGGACGTGAGAACTCCCGCGCTCCCGGAGAGCCCGGCATCCCTGCCCCGGGCTGCTCGCTTGAGGAGGCCTCTGCGCGGAGCGTTCTTTCCAGTTACGCGCCCCGCGCGAGCCTCTCCTTCGGCCGTTTTCCCGAGGCGGCGGAAACGCTTCTGGGAAACGCCGTCGTTTCCGAAACGTTTCGCCGTGTCCTCGCCGCTAGGGCGTACCGTGAGAGCGGCGAGAGGCGGCCCACGTCTGGGCGAGGAAAGAAGCGCGGCGCAAAGAAGGCGGCACCTCTTTGGCCCGCCTGCTCCGCTTCTTAGAGAGTTTTCTTTTGGACCCGAAGATCGGGTCCGCGAGTGCCGCGCGCGCGTTTGTTCCCCCCCCGTTCTTTTAGCGAGACCGTGCGCGGCGGGACGTGAAAAAGACGCCTTTGACCGCGTGCGTGCGGCCGAAGGAACGTCAGCCCGAGAATCCGAAGAAGAGATACCGCGTGCCGGCATCTCGTACTGTTTAATAATAAAAACCGAGCAGTCTGTCAAGCAAATAGCGCGGCTTGCTTTGGGCTGTTTATTTTGTTTAACGATCAGTAAAGGCGAGAGGTCGAAAGCCCTAAAGAAGAACGGCTGCTTCTTGGAACGCTTGCAAATTGTCCCGTTAAGTAGGTGGGTGGTTTTTTTGTTTTCGTTTTGTTTTTTTAAGTGCAGCCTCTGACTCTTTTTTGTCTGTGGAGTATTTTGCAACGATGTTCAAAGGAAAGCGCTGTTACTGAAGCCTCTAGGAGCAGCGGCTCGAGCACGACACGCGGCGACGCTGCGCCTCGCAGCAGGCGCTGTAAATAAGGGCAGATGAGCCGAGGCGAGGGGGGTGAAATCTCTGCAAAGGGCAGGCGGGGGGGCTCTGCAGGGCTCTGCAGCGGTGTGCGCGTGCCGGGGGCGGCCGCGCGCCCTGCTGCCCTCGGGGCGTCAAAAAAGCGGTACGGCACGGAAAGGGGGGCGCGCACGCGCACGGTGGCCGGCTGCGCTCACTGCTCCCCTCGGGGCGTCAAAAAAGCGGTATGGCACGGAAAGGGGGGACGCGGACGCGCACGGCGGCCGGCCGCGCGCCCTGCTGCGCTGGGGGCGTCAAAAAAGCAGTATGGCACGGAAAGGGGGGACGCGCATGCGCACGGTGGCCGGCTGCGCTCACTGCTCCCCTCGGGGCGTCAAAAAAGCGGTATGGCACGGAAAGGGGGGACGCGGACGCGCACGGCGGCCGGCCGCGCGCCCTGCTGCGCTGGGGGCGTCAAAGAAGCGGTATGGCACGGAAAGGGGGGACGCGCACGCGCACGGCGGCCGGCCGCGCGCCCTGCTGCGCTGGGGGCGTCAAAAAAGCGGTATGGCACGGAAAGGGGGGACGCGCACAGCGCACGGCGGCCGGACGCGCGCCCTGCTGCCTTCGGGGCGTCAAAGAAGCGGTATGGCACGGAAAGGGGGGACGCGCACGCGCACGGCGGCGAGCCGCGCGCCCTGCTGCCTTCGGGGCGTCAAAGAAGCGGTATGGCACGGAAAGGGGGGCGCGCACAGCGCACGGCGGCCGGCTGCGCTCACTGCTCCCCTCGGGGCGTCAAAAAAGCGGTATGGCACGGAAAGGGGGGCGCGCACGCGCACGGTGGCCGGCCGCGCGCCCTGCTGCGCTGGGGGCGTCAAAAAAGTGGTACGGCACGGAAAGGGGGGCGCGCACGCGCACGGTGGCCGGCTGCGCTCACTGCTCCCCTCGGGGCGTCAAAAAAGCGGTATGGCACGGTAAGGGGGGCGCGCGGGTGCACGGTGGCCGGCTGCGCTCACTGCTCCCCTCGGGGCGTCAAAAAAGCGGTACGGCACGGAAAGGGGGGGCGCGCACGCGCACTGGGTTCCGCCGCGCTCACTGCTGCCACCCTGTGTCCAAAAAGCGGTACTGCACCCTGTGGGGGGGGCGCGCATGCGCACTGGGTTCCGACGTGCTCACTGCTGCCACCCTGTGTCCGAAAAGCGGTACTGCACCCGGTGGGGGGCGCGCATGCGCACTGGGTTCCGACGTGCTCACTGCTGCCACCCTGTGTCCAAAAAGCGGTACTGCACCCGGTGGGGGGGGCGCGCATGCGCAGTGGGTTCCGACGTGCTCACTGCTGCCACCCTGTGTCCGAAAAGCGGTACTGCACCCCGTGGGGGGGGGGGCGCGCATGCGCAGACAGCCGGCGCGCACATGCTCAGTGCCGGTCGCCATGTTTGCTGCTGCTCTCCGCCGTTTCGGTAACGGGTAAGCGAATGGAGCGTGCTCGTCGCCCCTTCCCGGTGCTCTTGGAGCGGCCACGGGCACGGGCAGCCCCGGGGCGCTCGCTGGGAGCCCCGGGCTGCCGCGGCGAGCTGCGGTTCGCACGCGTGAGCCGCCCGGCTGCAGCGCCGCGCCATGAGCACGCGAGTGCGCCATTGCGGGTCTGGCCTCCCTTCGTGCTCCCGCCCGCCCCTCGGGCTCCCCCGGCTCCCCCCCCCGCCCTTCCCGCTCCCCTCGCTCCCCCCCCCGCCCCTCGGGATTCCCCGGCTCCCCCCCGCCCCTCGGGCTCCCCCGGCTCCCCCCCCCGCCCTTCTCGCTCCCCCGCTCCCCTCCCGCTCCCCCCCCGCCCCTCCCGCTCCCCTCGCTCCCCCCCCCGCCCCTCGGGCTCCCCCGGCTCCCCCCCCCGCCCTTCCCGCTCCCCTCGCTCCCCCCCGCCCCTCGGGATTCCTCGGCTCCCCCCCGCCCCTCCCGCTCCCATCCCGCTCCCCCCCCCGCCCCTCGCGTTCCCCTCGCTCCCCCCCCCCGCGCCGTCCGAGCCGGCGCATGCGCGGTGCTCAAGCGCCACTGCCGCCGCGGTCCGTTGGCGAGCGTCGCGTGCGCGGCGGCGGGGAAGCAAGATGGCGGCGAGCAGGGAGGGCGTTTTTGCTGGGCGGCGGCGGGTGAGGGCGGAGGTGGCGTGAAGGATGTGGGGCCCCCGGGTGAGGCGAACGCGTAGGTTCGGGGGGCGTCGGGCTGCGTCCTGCCCGCTGCGGCCGTCGCTGCGTGGAGGCGGCGGTGCGGGGCGAGTGGGGGGGGGGGGCGGGCTGGGACCCGGCGCCGCGCCGGGAGCGCGGGTGTGACTTTGCGTTTTGCGTGCGCGGCGTTTAGGGCGCCGGTTCGTTGGCAGCGCGGGCCGGGGCGCGCGCTCGCCCCTGCGGAGGCGGCGCGGCGGGGCGCGGCGGAGCGGGGGGGCAGGCGGACCCCGGAGCAGGGTTGCGGCGCGGCGTCGGCCCTGTAGCGTTTCCAAACGGCTTGCCCCGTACCGTACGATGCGAAGCGGTGTATTAAGACCTTTCCTTTGAGGGAAAGAAGGAAAAAGAAAGAAAGGGGAGGGGAAAAAAAAAAAAAAAAAAAAAAACCCGGGAAAGAGAAAAAGGAAGCGCGTCGTAAGTCGAAGTGTTTTCTTGGAAGCGAAATGCAATTTTCTCTCTTCGTTACAGAGGCGGAAGCGACGATAGCAAGCGCTGACAAAGAGCAAAGGCGGACGAGCGAGCGGTTTTTTGCGCTTACTCCCGAAGGGGCGGGCTGAAAGGAGGAAGCGAAAACGCGGCAGCGGACCCTCGGTCTCCCCAGAAGCTGCGACAGTAGGAGGCGTGTTCTGGCCCGGGTAACCGAGGTAACTCCCGATGCGGAACGTTCGTTCTTTCGGCCTCCCTCCCGGAGGCGGCGCTGAGGGCCGAGCGACCCGTCGCTGCCCTGCGGCTCTCGTTAACCGTAGCTGCCTTGGTTTTGCTTCGGTCGTTTGCGTTCCGTTTTGTTATCGTCCGCGCGTACGTAGAAAAGGAAAGACGGGACGTTTAATTTTTAGATTCGTCGTCGCCGCGGCCGAAGCCGAAGAGACCAGAAAAACGTCAGCGAGCCGAAGGAACGAAATCGAAGGGGACCGAGCGAGAGCCGTCTCCGTCGCCCCGAAAGGGAAAGCCCGTTCGTTCGTTCCTCCCGGCGAGGAAGGTTCGCCGGTAATGGCGATCGGAATAACCGATGACCGACACCTAACGGGAGGTGCGTACGCGTGACGGAAAGGACGCTGCTGCGTCCGTCCGTTTGCGTGCGCGCGACTCTCTCTCTCTCTGCGTCTGCGAAGCGTCGAGCTTTAAGAGCTCCGAGGCGGCCAATTCCCGTCTTAGGGGAACGGCGGTCAGGTGGCCGGAGAGAGAGGGAGAGGCGAGCGTGCGAGCGGTAAGACGAAGAGGTGCCTTTCAGGAAGGCTCAGTTAGCGCGACCCCGGGCGACTTGCCTGGCACTGGTCTTTGGGGCAGCAGGAAGCCGGCAGCTGGAAGAAAAGGGAGAGCCTTGCGGAATTGGGACTCCTTCCTTCTCGCATAGCAGATGCGCCGGTGAGCTTAGCAACACCTTTGGATTGTGCGGATTTTCTGCCGAGCTTTGAATCAGCAAGTAATTAATTAATAATTAATGTGAGAGAGAGAGAGTGAGCTTGCTTCTTTTCTCCTTCCTTCCTTCCTTCCTTCCTTCCTTCCTTCCTTCCTTCCTTCCTTCCTTCCTTCCTTCCTTCCTTCCTTCCTTCCTTCCTTCCTTCCTTCCTTCCTTCCTTCCTTCCTTCCTTCCTTCCTTCCTTCCTTCCTTCCTTCCTTCCTTCCTTCCTTCCTTCCTTCCTTCCTTCCTTCCTTCCTTCCTTCCTTCCTTCCTTCCTTCCTTCCTTCCTTCCTTCCTTCCTTCTTCCTTGTTTTCAGTTGTTTTTTGTTTTTTCTTCTTGTTTTCTGGCTTTCACCGGGTCTCCGTCGACCAGAGCTGCCACGTGCCAGCGCGAGCCAACGGGAGGAGGAGGAATTCAGCTGCACAGCCAGCCAGAGGAGCGTCGCCCGCGAGGCCTCGCCAGCCTGCAGCTGCAGCCGGCTCCTTCTGCCACAGGTTTGCTTTTGGCTGCCGAAATTTGAGCTAGGCTTTGCACCCTGTAGCGGCGCTCTTTTGGCATTCGTAACTTGCGTTGCTGCTGGGCGTTCGGCATCGAAACCGTCACGGGGCTGAGGGGGGGCCCCGCGTTGGCCCCGCTCGGGGGGCCCCGCGTTGGCCCCGCTCGGGAAAGCGTCGTCGAAGCTTTTCCCGTGTCGAGACAAACCGGTGGTTTAGAGGCCGGCGCGCTTCTGCCGTGCCTTCCTTGGAGAGGCGTTTCGTCCTCGTCTCGGCCTTGGGGGGAACTCGATTGCTTGGACGGGATTGCCGAAGGCGCGCCTCGAAACGCTAGGCCGTAAATCGCGAGGCGCGTCCGAATCGCGAGGGGCTCGTCGCTTCGTCTCTGTCCTCACCGTCCGCTTTTCTTTCGCTCTTCTCGCAGGCTTCCCTCCGGCGACGGGCGTCGCTGCGGCGTCTCATGTGTCGCCGGCGGCGCTCTCTGTTCGCGGGATGGCAGGATCGCTGAGGTTGGAAGGGACCTCTGGAGGTCGTCTAGTGCGACCCCCCTGCTCGAGCAGGGTGGCCCAGAGCGCCTCGCACGGGATCGCGTCCGGGCGGCTTTGCGCCGTCTCCAGAGAAGGAGACTCCGCAACCTCTCGGGGCAACCTGCTCCGCTGCTCGGTCACCCTCCCGGTGAAAAAGCATTTCCTCGTGCTCGGTAAGGACGTGAGAACTCCCGCGCTCCCGGAGAGCCCGGCATCCCTGCCCCGGGCTGCTCGCTTGAGGAGGCCTCTGCGCGGAGCGTTCTTTCCAGTTACGCGCCCCGCGCGAGCCTCTCCTTCGGCCGTTTTCCCGAGGCGGCGGAAACGCTTCTGGGAAACGCCGTCGTTTCCGAAACGTTTCGCCGTGTCCTCGCCGCTAGGGCGTACCGTGAGAGCGGCGAGAGGCGGCCCACGTCTGGGCGAGGAAAGAAGCGCGGCGCAAAGAAGGCGGCACCTCTTTGGCCCGCCTGCTCCGCTTCTTAGAGAGTTTTCTTTTGGACCCGAAGATCGGGTCCGCGAGTGCCGCGCGCGCGTTTGTTCCCCCCCCGTTCTTTTAGCGAGACCGTGCGCGGCGGGACGTGAAAAAGACGCCTTTGACCGCGTGCATGCGGCCGAAGGAACGTCAGCCCGAGAATCCGAAGAAGAGATACCGCGTGCCGGCATCTCGTACTGTTTAATAATAAAAACCGAGCAGTCTGTCAAGCAAATAGCGCGGCTTGCTTTGGGCTGTTTATTTTGTTTAACGATCAGTAAAGGCGAGAGGTCGAAAGCCCTAAAGAAGAACGGCTGCTTCTTGGAACGCTTGCAAATTGTCCCGTTAAGTAGGTGGGTGGTTTTTTTGTTTTCGTTTTGTTTTTTTAAGTGCAGCCTCTGACTCTTTTTTGTCTGTGGAGTATTTTGCAACGATGTTCAAAGGAAAGCGCTGTTACTGAAGCCTCTAGGAGCAGCGGCTCGAGCACGACACGCGGCGACGCTGCGCCTCGCAGCAGGCGCTGTAAATAAGGGCAGATGAGCCGAGGCGAGGGGGGTGAAATCTCTGCAAAGGGCAGGCGGGGGGGCTCTGCAGGGCTCTGCAGCGGTGTGCGCGTGCCGGGGGCGGCCGCGCGCCCTGCTGCCCTCGGGGCGTCAAAAAAGCGGTACGGCACGGAAAGGGGGGCGCGCACGCGCACGGTGGCCGGCTGCGCTCACTGCTGCCCTCGGGGCGTCAAAAAAGCGGTATGGCACGGAAAGGGGGGACGCGGACGCGCACGGCGGCCGGCCGCGCGCCCTGCTGCGCTGGGGGCGTCAAAAAAGCAGTATGGCACGGAAAGGGGGGACGCGCATGCGCACGGTGGCCGGCTGCGCTCACTGCTCCCCTCGGGGCGTCAAAAAAGCGGTATGGCACGGAAAGGGGGGACGCGGACGCGCACGGCGGCCGGCCGCGCGCCCTGCTGCGCTGGGGGCGTCAAAGAAGCGGTATGGCACGGAAAGGGGGGACGCGCACGCGCACGGCGGCCGGACGCGCGCCCTGCTGCGCTGGGGGCGTCAAAAAAGCGGTATGGCACGGAAAGGGGGGACGCGCACGCGCACGGCGGCCGGACGCGCGCCCTGCTGCCTTCGGGGCGTCGAAGCGGTATGGCACGGAAAGGGGGGACGCGCACAGCGCACGGCGGCGAGCCGCGCGCCCTGCTGCCTTCGGGGCGTCAAAGAAGCGGTATGGCACGGAAAGGGGGGCGCGCACGCGCACGGCGGCCGGCTGCGCTCACTGCTCCCCTCGGGGCGTCAAAAAAGCGGTATGGCACGGAAAGGGGGGCGCGCACGCGCACGGTGGCCGGCCGCGCGCCCTGCTGCGCTGGGGGCGTCAAAAAAGTGGTACGGCACGGAAAGGGGGGCGCGCACGCGCACGGTGGCCGGCTGCGCTCACTGCTCCCCTCGGGGCGTCAAAAAAGCGGTATGGCACGGTAAGGGGGGCGCGCGGGTGCACGGTGGCCGGCTGCGCTCACTGCTCCCCTCGGGGCGTCAAAAAAGCGGTACGGCACGGAAAGGGGGGGCGCGCACGCGCACTGGGTTCCGCCGCGCTCACTGCTGCCACCCTGTGTCCAAAAAGCGGTACTGCACCCTGTGGGGGGGGCGCGCATGCGCACTGGGTTCCGACGTGCTCACTGCTGCCACCCTGTGTCCGAAAAGCGGTACTGCACCCGGTGGGGGGGCGCGCATGCGCATGGGTTCCGACGTGCTCACTGCTGCCACCCTGTGTCCGAAAAGCGGTACTGCACCCCGTGGGGGGGGGGCGCGCATGCGCAGACAGCCGGCGCGCACATGCTCAGTGCCGGTCGCCATGTTTGCTGCTGCTCTCCGCCGTTTCGGTAACGGGTAAGCGAATGGAGCGTGCTCGTCGCCCCTTCCCGGTGCTCTTGGAGCGGCCACGGGCACGGGCAGCCCCGGGGCGCTCGCTGGGAGCCCCGGGCTGCCGCGGCGAGCTGCGGTTCGCACGCGTGAGCCGCCCGGCTGCAGCGCCGCGCCATGAGCACGCGAGTGCGCCATTGCGGGTCTGGCCTCCCTTCGTGCTCCCGCCCGCCCCTCGGGCTCCCCCGGCTCCCCCCCCCGCCCTTCCCGCTCCCCTCGCTCCCCCCCCCGCCCCTCGGGATTCCCCGGCTCCCCCCCGCCCCTCGGGCTCCCCCGGCTCCCCCCCCCGCCCTTCTCGCTCCCCCGCTCCCCTCCCGCTCCCCCCCCGCCCCTCCCGCTCCCCTCGCTCCCCCCCCCGCCCCTCGGGCTCCCCCGGCTCCCCCCCCCGCCCTTCCCGCTCCCCTCGCTCCCCCCCGCCCCTCGGGATTCCTCGGCTCCCCCCCGCCCCTCCCGCTCCCATCCCGCTCCCCCCCCCGCCCCTCGCGTTCCCCTCGCTCCCCCCCCCCGCGCCGTCCGAGCCGGCGCATGCGCGGTGCTCAAGCGCCACTGCCGCCGCGGTCCGTTGGCGAGCGTCGCGTGCGCGGCGGCGGGGAAGCAAGATGGCGGCGAGCAGGGAGGGCGTTTTTGCTGGGCGGCGGCGGGTGAGGGCGGAGGTGGCGTGAAGGATGTGGGGCCCCCGGGTGAGGCGAACGCGTAGGTTCGGGGGGCGTCGGGCTGCGTCCTGCCCGCTGCGGCCGTCGCTGCGTGGAGGCGGCGGTGCGGGGCGAGTGGGGGGGGGGGGCGGGCTGGGACCCGGCGCCGCGCCGGGAGCGCGGGTGTGACTTTGCGTTTTGCGTGCGCGGCGTTTAGGGCGCCGGTTCGTTGGCAGCGCGGGCCGGGGCGCGCGCTCGCCCCTGCGGAGGCGGCGCGGCGGGGCGCGGCGGAGCGGGGGGGCAGGCGGACCCCGGAGCAGGGTTGCGGCGCGGCGTCGGCCCTGTAGCGTTTCCAAACGGCTTGCCCCGTACCGTACGATGCGAAGCGGTGTATTAAGACCTTTCCTTTGAGGGAAAGAAGGAAAAAGAAAGAAAGGGGAGGGGAAAAAAAAAAAAAAAAAAAAAACCCGGGAAAGAGAAAAAGGAAGCGCGTCGTAAGTCGAAGTGTTTTCTTGGAAGCGAAATGCAATTTTCTCTCTTCGTTACAGAGGCGGAAGCGACGATAGCAAGCGCTGACAAAGAGCAAAGGCGGACGAGCGAGCGGTTTTTTGCGCTTACTCCCGAAGGGGCGGGCTGAAAGGAGGAAGCGAAAACGCGGCAGCGGACCCTCGGTCTCCCCAGAAGCTGCGACAGTAGGAGGCGTGTTCTGGCCCGGGTAACCGAGGTAACTCCCGATGCGGAACGTTCGTTCTTTCGGCCTCCCTCCCGGAGGCGGCGCTGAGGGCCGAGCGACCCGTCGCTGCCCTGCGGCTCTCGTTAACCGTAGCTGCCTTGGTTTTGCTTCGGTCGTTTGCGTTCCGTTTTGTTATCGTCCGCGCGTACGTAGAAAAGGAAAGACGGGACGTTTAATTTTTAGATTCGTCGTCGCCGCGGCCGAAGCCGAAGAGACCAGAAAAACGTCAGCGAGCCGAAGGAACGAAATCGAAGGGGACCGAGCGAGAGCCGTCTCCGTCGCCCCGAAAGGGAAAGCCCGTTCGTTCGTTCCTCCCGGCGAGGAAGGTTCGCCGGTAATGGCGATCGGAATAACCGATGACCGACACCTAACGGGAGGTGCGTACGCGTGACGGAAAGGACGCTGCTGCGTCCGTCCGTTTGCGTGCGCGCGACTCTCTCTCTCTCTGCGTCTGCGAAGCGTCGAGCTTTAAGAGCTCCGAGGCGGCCAATTCCCGTCTTAGGGGAACGGCGGTCAGGTGGCCGGAGAGAGAGGGAGAGGCGAGCGTGCGAGCGGTAAGACGAAGAGGTGCCTTTCAGGAAGGCTCAGTTAGCGCGACCCCGGGCGACTTGCCTGGCACTGGTCTTTGGGGCAGCAGGAAGCCGGCAGCTGGAAGAAAAGGGAGAGCCTTGCGGAATTGGGACTCCTTCCTTCTCGCATAGCAGATGCGCCGGTGAGCTTAGCAACACCTTTGGATTGTGCGGATTTTCTGCCGAGCTTTGAATCAGCAAGTAATTAATTAATAATTAATGTGAGAGAGAGAGAGTGAGCTTGCTTCTTTTCTCCTTCCTTCCTTCCTTCCTTCCTTCCTTCCTTCCTTCCTTCCTTCCTTCCTTCCTTCCTTCCTTCCTTCCTTCCTTCCTTCCTTCCTTCCTTCCTTCCTTCCTTCCTTCCTTCCTTCCTTCCTTCCTTCCTTCCTTCCTTCCTTCCTTCCTTCCTTCCTTCCTTCCTTCCTTCCTTCCTTCCTTCCTTCCTTCCTTCCTTCCTTCCTTCCTTCCTTCCTTCCTTCCTTCCTTCCTTCCTTCTTCCCTTGTTTTCAGTTGTTTTTTGTTTTTTCTTCTTGTTTTCTGGCTTTCACCGGGTCTCCGTCGACCAGAGCTGCCACGTGCCAGCGCGAGCCAACGGGAGGAGGAGGAATTCAGCTGCACAGCCAGCCAGAGGAGCGTCGCCCGCGAGGCCTCGCCAGCCTGCAGCTGCAGCCGGCTCCTTCTGCCACAGGTTTGCTTTTGGCTGCCGAAATTTGAGCTAGGCTTTGCACCCTGTAGCGGCGCTCTTTTGGCATTCGTAACTTGCGTTGCTGCTGGGCGTTCGGCATCGAAACCGTCACGGGGCTGAGGGGGGGCCCCGCGTTGGCCCCGCTCGGGAAAGCGTCGTCGAAGCTTTTCCCGTGTCGAGACAAACCGGTGGTTTAGAGGCCGGCGCGCTTCTGCCGTGCCTTCCTTGGAGAGGCGTTTCGTCCTCGTCTCGGCCTTGGGGGGAACTCGATTGCTTGGACGGGATTGCCGAAGGCGCGCCTCGAAACGCTAGGCCGTAAATCGCGAGGCGCGTCCGAATCGCGAGGGGCTCGTCGCTTCGTCTCTGTCCTCACCGTCCGCTTTTCTTTCGCTCTTCTCGCAGGCTTCCCTCCGGCGACGGGCGTCGCTGCGGCGTCTCATGTGTCGCCGGCGGCGCTCTCTGTTCGCGGGATGGCAGGATCGCTGAGGTTGGAAGGGACCTCTGGAGGTCGTCTAGTGCGACCCCCCTGCTCGAGCAGGGTGGCCCAGAGCGCCTCGCACGGGATCGCGTCCGGGCGGCTTTGCGCCGTCTCCAGAGAAGGAGACTCCGCAACCTCTCGGGGCAACCTGCTCCGCTGCTCGGTCACCCTCCCGGTGAAAAAGCATTTCCTCGTGCTCGGTAAGGACGTGAGAACTCCCGCGCTCCCGGAGAGCCCGGCATCCCTGCCCCGGGCTGCTCGCTTGAGGAGGCCTCTGCGCGGAGCGTTCTTTCCAGTTACGCGCCCCGCGCGAGCCTCTCCTTCGGCCGTTTTCCCGAGGCGGCGGAAACGCTTCTGGGAAACGCCGTCGTTTCCGAAACGTTTCGCCGTGTCCTCGCCGCTAGGGCGTACCGTGAGAGCGGCGAGAGGCGGCCCACGTCTGGGCGAGGAAAGAAGCGCGGCGCAAAGAAGGCGGCACCTCTTTGGCCCGCCTGCTCCGCTTCTTAGAGAGTTTTCTTTTGGACCCGAAGATCGGGTCCGCGAGTGCCGCGCGCGCGTTTGTTCCCCCCCCGTTCTTTTAGCGAGACCGTGCGCGGCGGGACGTGAAAAAGACGCCTTTGACCGCGTGCATGCGGCCGAAGGAACGTCAGCCCGAGAATCCGAAGAAGAGATACCGCGTGCCGGCATCTCGTACTGTTTAATAATAAAAACCGAGCAGTCTGTCAAGCAAATAGCGCGGCTTGCTTTGGGCTGTTTATTTTGTTTAACGATCAGTAAAGGCGAGAGGTCGAAAGCCCTAAAGAAGAACGGCTGCTTCTTGGAACGCTTGCAAATTGTCCCGTTAAGTAGGTGGGTGGTTTTTTTGTTTTCGTTTTGTTTTTTTAAGTGCAGCCTCTGACTCTTTTTTGTCTGTGGAGTATTTTGCAACGATGTTCAAAGGAAAGCGCTGTTACTGAAGCCTCTAGGAGCAGCGGCTCGAGCACGACACGCGGCGACGCTGCGCCTCGCAGCAGGCGCTGTAAATAAGGGCAGATGAGCCGAGGCGAGGGGGGTGAAATCTCTGCAAAGGGCAGGCGGGGGGGCTCTGCAGGGCTCTGCAGCGGTGTGCGCGTGCCGGGGGCGGCCGCGCGCCCTGCTGCCCTCGGGGCGTCAAAAAAGCGGTACGGCACGGAAAGGGGGGCGCGCACGCGCACGGTGGCCGGCTGCGCTCACTGCTGCCCTCGGGGCGTCAAAAAAGCGGTATGGCACGGAAAGGGGGGACGCGGACGCGCACGGCGGCCGGCCGCGCGCCCTGCTGCGCTGGGGGCGTCAAAAAAGCAGTATGGCACGGAAAGGGGGGACGCGCATGCGCACGGTGGCCGGCTGCGCTCACTGCTCCCCTCGGGGCGTCAAAAAAGCGGTATGGCACGGAAAGGGGGGACGCGGACGCGCACGGCGGCCGGCCGCGCGCCCTGCTGCGCTGGGGGCGTCAAAGAAGCGGTATGGCACGGAAAGGGGGGACGCGCACGCGCACGGCGGCCGGACGCGCGCCCTGCTGCGCTGGGGGCGTCAAAAAAGCGGTATGGCACGGAAAGGGGGGACGCGCACGCGCACGGCGGCCGGACGCGCGCCCTGCTGCCTTCGGGGCGTCGAAGCGGTATGGCACGGAAAGGGGGGACGCGCACGCGCACGGCGGCGAGCCGCGCGCCCTGCTGCCTTCGGGGCGTCAAAGAAGCGGTATGGCACGGAAAGGGGGGCGCGCACGCGCACGGCGGCCGGCTGCGCTCACTGCTCCCCTCGGGGCGTCAAAAAAGCGGTATGGCACGGAAAGGGGGGCGCGCACGCGCACGGTGGCCGGCCGCGCGCCCTGCTGCGCTGGGGGCGTCAAAAAAGTGGTACGGCACGGAAAGGGGGGCGCGCACGCGCACGGTGGCCGGCTGCGCTCACTGCTCCCCTCGGGGCGTCAAAAAAGCGGTATGGCACGGTAAGGGGGGCGCGCGGGTGCACGGTGGCCGGCTGCGCTCACTGCTCCCCTCGGGGCGTCAAAAAAGCGGTACGGCACGGAAAGGGGGGGCGCGCACGCGCACTGGGTTCCGCCGCGCTCACTGCTGCCACCCTGTGTCCAAAAAGCGGTACTGCACCCTGTGGGGGGGGCGCGCATGCGCACTGGGTTCCGACGTGCTCACTGCTGCCACCCTGTGTCCGAAAAGCGGTACTGCACCCGGTGGGGGGGCGCGCATGCGCACTGGGTTCCGACGTGCTCACTGCTGCCACCCTGTGTCCAAAAAGCGGTACTGCACCCGGTGGGGGGGGCGCGCATGCGCAGTGGGTTCCGACGTGCTCACTGCTGCCACCCTGTGTCCGAAAAGCGGTACTGCACCCCGTGGGGGGGGGGCGCGCATGCGCAGACAGCCGGCGCGCACATGCTCAGTGCCGGTCGCCATGTTTGCTGCTGCTCTCCGCCGTTTCGGTAACGGGTAAGCGAATGGAGCGTGCTCGTCGCCCCTTCCCGGTGCTCTTGGAGCGGCCACGGGCACGGGCAGCCCCGGGGCGCTCGCTGGGAGCCCCGGGCTGCCGCGGCGAGCTGCGGTTCGCACGCGTGAGCCGCCCGGCTGCAGCGCCGCGCCATGAGCACGCGAGTGCGCCATTGCGGGTCTGGCCTCCCTTCGTGCTCCCGCCCGCCCCTCGGGCTCCCCCGGCTCCCCCCCCCGCCCTTCCCGCTCCCCTCGCTCCCCCCCCCCGCCCCTCGGGATTCCCCGGCTCCCCCCCGCCCCTCGGGCTCCCCCGGCTCCCCCCCCCGCCCTTCTCGCTCCCCCGCTCCCCTCCCGCTCCCCCCCCGCCCCTCCCGCTCCCCTCGCTCCCCCCCCCGCCCCTCGGGCTCCCCCGGCTCCCCCCCCCGCCCTTCCCGCTCCCCTCGCTCCCCCCCGCCCCTCGGGATTCCTCGGCTCCCCCCCGCCCCTCCCGCTCCCATCCCGCTCCCCCCCCCGCCCCTCGCGTTCCCCTCGCTCCCCCCCCCCGCGCCGTCCGAGCCGGCGCATGCGCGGTGCTCAAGCGCCACTGCCGCCGCGGTCCGTTGGCGAGCGTCGCGTGCGCGGCGGCGGGGAAGCAAGATGGCGGCGAGCAGGGAGGGCGTTTTTGCTGGGCGGCGGCGGGTGAGGGCGGAGGTGGCGTGAAGGATGTGGGGCCCCCGGGTGAGGCGAACGCGTAGGTTCGGGGGGCGTCGGGCTGCGTCCTGCCCGCTGCGGCCGTCGCTGCGTGGAGGCGGCGGTGCGGGGCGAGTGGGGGGGGGGGGCGGGCTGGGACCCGGCGCCGCGCCGGGAGCGCGGGTGTGACTTTGCGTTTTGCGTGCGCGGCGTTTAGGGCGCCGGTTCGTTGGCAGCGCGGGCCGGGGCGCGCGCTCGCCCCTGCGGAGGCGGCGCGGCGGGGCGCGGCGGAGCGGGGGGGCAGGCGGACCCCGGAGCAGGGTTGCGGCGCGGCGTCGGCCCTGTAGCGTTTCCAAACGGCTTGCCCCGTACCGTACGATGCGAAGCGGTGTATTAAGACCTTTCCTTTGAGGGAAAGAAGGAAAAAGAAAGAAAGGGGAGGGGAAAAAAAAAAAAAAAAAAAAAACCCGGGAAAGAGAAAAAGGAAGCGCGTCGTAAGTCGAAGTGTTTTCTTGGAAGCGAAATGCAATTTTCTCTCTTCGTTACAGAGGCGGAAGCGACGATAGCAAGCGCTGACAAAGAGCAAAGGCGGACGAGCGAGCGGTTTTTTGCGCTTACTCCCGAAGGGGCGGGCTGAAAGGAGGAAGCGAAAACGCGGCAGCGGACCCTCGGTCTCCCCAGAAGCTGCGACAGTAGGAGGCGTGTTCTGGCCCGGGTAACCGAGGTAACTCCCGATGCGGAACGTTCGTTCTTTCGGCCTCCCTCCCGGAGGCGGCGCTGAGGGCCGAGCGACCCGTCGCTGCCCTGCGGCTCTCGTTAACCGTAGCTGCCTTGGTTTTGCTTCGGTCGTTTGCGTTCCGTTTTGTTATCGTCCGCGCGTACGTAGAAAAGGAAAGACGGGACGTTTAATTTTTAGATTCGTCGTCGCCGCGGCCGAAGCCGAAGAGACCAGAAAAACGTCAGCGAGCCGAAGGAACGAAATCGAAGGGGACCGAGCGAGAGCCGTCTCCGTCGCCCCGAAAGGGAAAGCCCGTTCGTTCGTTCCTCCCGGCGAGGAAGGTTCGCCGGTAATGGCGATCGGAATAACCGATGACCGACACCTAACGGGAGGTGCGTACGCGTGACGGAAAGGACGCTGCTGCGTCCGTCCGTTTGCGTGCGCGCGACTCTCTCTCTCTCTGCGTCTGCGAAGCGTCGAGCTTTAAGAGCTCCGAGGCGGCCAATTCCCGTCTTAGGGGAACGGCGGTCAGGTGGCCGGAGAGAGAGGGAGAGGCGAGCGTGCGAGCGGTAAGACGAAGAGGTGCCTTTCAGGAAGGCTCAGTTAGCGCGACCCCGGGCGACTTGCCTGGCACTGGTCTTTGGGGCAGCAGGAAGCCGGCAGCTGGAAGAAAAGGGAGAGCCTTGCGGAATTGGGACTCCTTCCTTCTCGCATAGCAGATGCGCCGGTGAGCTTAGCAACACCTTTGGATTGTGCGGATTTTCTGCCGAGCTTTGAATCAGCAAGTAATTAATTAATAATTAATGTGAGAGAGAGAGAGTGAGCTTGCTTCTTTTCTCCTTCCTTCCTTCCTTCCTTCCTTCCTCCCTTCCTCCCTTCCTCCCTCCCTCCCTCCCTCCCTCCCTCTTCCCTTGTTTTCAGTTGTTTTTTGTTTTTTCTTCTTGTTTTCTGGCTTTCACCGGGTCTCCGTCGACCAGAGCTGCCACGTGCCAGCGCGAGCCAACGGGAGGAGGAGGAATTCAGCTGCACAGCCAGCCAGAGGAGCGTCGCCCGCGAGGCCTCGCCAGCCTGCAGCTGCAGCCGGCTCCTTCTGCCCCAGGTTTGCTTTTGGCTGCCGAAATTTGAGCTAGGCTTTGCACCCTGTAGCGGCGCTCTTTTGGCATTCGTAACTTGCGTTGCTGCTGGGCGTTCGGCATCGAAACCGTCACGGGGCTGAGGGGGGGCCCCGCGTTGGCCCCGCTCGGGAAAGCGTCGTCGAAGCTTTTCCCGTGTCGAGACAAACCGGTGGTTTAGAGGCCGGCGCGCTTCTGCCGTGCCTTCCTTGGAGAGGCGTTTCGTCCTCGTCTCGGCCTTGGGGGGAACTCGATTGCTTGGACGGGATTGCCGAAGGCGCGCCTCGAAACGCTAGGCCGTAAATCGCGAGGCGCGTCCGAATCGCGAGGGGCTCGTCGCTTCGTCTCTGTCCTCACCGTCCGCTTTTCTTTCGCTCTTCTCGCAGGCTTCCCTCCGGCGACGGGCGTCGCTGCGGCGTCTCGTGTGTCGCCGGCGGCGCTCTCTGTTCGCGGGATGGCAGGATCGCTGAGGTTGGAAGGGACCTCTGGAGGTCGTCTAGTGCGACCCCCCTGCTCGAGCAGGGTGGCCCAGAGCGCCTCGCACGGGATCGCGTCCGGGCGGCTTTGCGCCGTCTCCAGAGAAGGAGACTCCGCAACCTCTCGGGGCAACCTGCTCCGCTGCTCGGTCACCCTCCCGGTGAAAAAGCATTTCCTCGTGCTCGGTAAGGACGTGAGAACTCCCGCGCTCCCGGAGAGCCCGGCATCCCTGCCCCGGGCTGCTCGCTTGAGGAGGCCTCTGCGCGGAGCGTTCTTTCCAGTTACGCGCCCCGCGCGAGCCTCTCCTTCGGCCGTTTTCCCGAGGCGGCGGAAACGCTTCTGGGAAACGCCGTCGTTTCCGAAACGTTTCGCCGTGTCCTCGCCGCTAGGGCGTACCGTGAGAGCGGCGAGAGGCGGCCCACGTCTGGGCGAGGAAAGAAGCGCGGCGCAAAGAAGGCGGCACCTCTTTGGCCCGCCTGCTCCGCTTCTTAGAGAGTTTTCTTTTGGACCCGAAGATCGGGTCCACGAGTGCCGCGCGCGCGTTTGTTCCCCCCCCGTTCTTTTAGCGAGACCGTGCGCGGCGGGACGTGAAAAAGACGCCTTTGACCGCGTGCGTGCGGCCGAAGGAACGTCAGCCCGAGAATCCGAAGAAGAGATACCGCGTGCCGGCATCTCGTACTGTTTAATAATAAAAACCGAGCAGTCTGTCAAGCAAATAGCGCGGCTTGCTTTGGGCTGTTTATTTTGTTTAACGATCAGTAAAGGCGAGAGGTCGAAAGCCCTAAAGAAGAACGGCTGCTTCTTGGAACGCTTGCAAATTGTCCCGTTAAGTAGGTGGGTGGTTTTTTTGTTTTCGTTTTGTTTTTTTAAGTGCAGCCTCTGACTCTTTTTTGTCTGTGGAGTATTTTGCAACGATGTTCAAAGGAAAGCGCTGTTACTGAAGCCTCTAGGAGCAGCGGCTCGAGCACGACACGCGGCGACGCTGCGCCTCGCAGCAGGCGCTGTAAATAAGGGCAGATGAGCCGAGGCGAGGGGGGTGAAATCTCTGCAAAGGGCAGGCGGGGGGGCTCTGCAGGGCTCTGCAGCGGTGTGCGCGTGCCGGGGGCGGCCGCGCGCCCTGCTGCCCTCGGGGCGTCAAAAAAGCGGTACGGCACGGAAAGGGGGGGCGCGCACGCGCACTGGGTTCCGCCGCGCTCACTGCTGCCACCCTGTGTCCAAAAAGCGGTACTGCACCCTGTGGGGGGGGCGCGCATGCGCACTGGGTTCCGACGTGCTCACTGCTGCCACCCTGTGTCCGAAAAGCGGTACTGCACCCGGTGGGGGGGCGCGCATGCGCACTGGGTTCCGACGTGCTCACTGCTGCCACCCTGTGTCCAAAAAGCGGTACTGCACCCGGTGGGGGGGGCGCGCATGCGCAGTGGGTTCCGACGTGCTCACTGCTGCCACCCTGTGTCCGAAAAGCGGTACTGCACCCCGTGGGGGGGGGGGCGCGCATGCGCAGACAGCCGGCGCGCACATGCTCAGTGCCGGTCGCCATGTTTGCTGCTGCTCTCCGCCGTTTCGGTAACGGGTAAGCGAATGGAGCGTGCTCGTCGCCCCTTCCCGGTGCTCTTGGAGCGGCCACGGGCACGGGCAGCCCCGGGGCGCTCGCTGGGAGCCCCGGGCTGCCGCGGCGAGCTGCGGTTCGCACGCGTGAGCCGCCCGGCTGCAGCGCCGCGCCATGAGCACGCGAGTGCGCCATTGCGGGTCTGGCCTCCCTTCGTGCTCCCGCCCGCCCCTCGGGCTCCCCCGGCTCCCCCCCCCGCCCTTCCCGCTCCCCTCGCTCCCCCCCCCGCCCCTCGGGATTCCCCGGCTCCCCCCCCGCCCCTCGGGCTCCCCCGGCTCCCCCCCCCGCCCTTCTCGCTCCCCCGCTCCCCTCCCGCTCCCCCCCCGCCCCTCCCGCTCCCCTCGCTCCCCCCCCCGCCCCTCGGGCTCCCCCGGCTCCCCCCCCCGCCCTTCCCGCTCCCCTCGCTCCCCCCCGCCCCTCGGGATTCCTCGGCTCCCCCCCGCCCCTCCCGCTCCCATCCCGCTCCCCCCCCCGCCCCTCGCGTTCCCCTCGCTCCCCCCCCCCGCGCCGTCCGAGCCGGCGCATGCGCGGTGCTCAAGCGCCACTGCCGCCGCGGTCCGTTGGCGAGCGTCGCGTGCGCGGCGGCGGGGAAGCAAGATGGCGGCGAGCAGGGAGGGCGTTTTTGCTGGGCGGCGGCGGGTGAGGGCGGAGGTGGCGTGAAGGATGTGGGGCCCCCGGGTGAGGCGAACGCGTAGGTTCGGGGGGCGTCGGGCTGCGTCCTGCCCGCTGCGGCCGTCGCTGCGTGGAGGCGGCGGTGCGGGGCGAGTGGGGGGGGGGGGCGGGCTGGGACCCGGCGCCGCGCCGGGAGCGCGGGTGTGACTTTGCGTTTTGCGTGCGCGGCGTTTAGGGCGCCGGTTCGTTGGCAGCGCGGGCCGGGGCGCGCGCTCGCCCCTGCGGAGGCGGCGCGGCGGGGCGCGGCGGAGCGGGGGGGCAGGCGGACCCCGGAGCAGGGTTGCGGCGCGGCGTCGGCCCTGTAGCGTTTCCAAACGGCTTGCCCCGTACCGTACGATGCGAAGCGGTGTATTAAGACCTTTCCTTTGAGGGAAAGAAGGAAAAAGAAAGAAAGGGGAGGGGAAAAAAAAAAAAAAAAAAAAAACCCGGGAAAGAGAAAAAGGAAGCGCGTCGTAAGTCGAAGTGTTTTCTTGGAAGCGAAATGCAATTTTCTCTCTTCGTTACAGAGGCGGAAGCGACGATAGCAAGCGCTGACAAAGAGCAAAGGCGGACGAGCGAGCGGTTTTTTGCGCTTACTCCCGAAGGGGCGGGCTGAAAGGAGGAAGCGAAAACGCGGCAGCGGACCCTCGGTCTCCCCAGAAGCTGCGACAGTAGGAGGCGTGTTCTGGCCCGGGTAACCGAGGTAACTCCCGATGCGGAACGTTCGTTCTTTCGGCCTCCCTCCCGGAGGCGGCGCTGAGGGCCGAGCGACCCGTCGCTGCCCTGCGGCTCTCGTTAACCGTAGCTGCCTTGGTTTTGCTTCGGTCGTTTGCGTTCCGTTTTGTTATCGTCCGCGCGTACGTAGAAAAGGAAAGACGGGACGTTTAATTTTTAGATTCGTCGTCGCCGCGGCCGAAGCCGAAGAGACCAGAAAAACGTCAGCGAGCCGAAGGAACGAAATCGAAGGGGACCGAGCGAGAGCCGTCTCCGTCGCCCCGAAAGGGAAAGCCCGTTCGTTCGTTCCTCCCGGCGAGGAAGGTTCGCCGGTAATGGCGATCGGAATAACCGATGACCGACACCTAACGGGAGGTGCGTACGCGTGACGGAAAGGACGCTGCTGCGTCCGTCCGTTTGCGTGCGCGCGACTCTCTCTCTCTCTGCGTCTGCGAAGCGTCGAGCTTTAAGAGCTCCGAGGCGGCCAATTCCCGTCTTAGGGGAACGGCGGTCAGGTGGCCAGAGAGAGAGGGAGAGGCGAGCGTGCGAGCGGTAAGACGAAGAGGTGCCTTTCAGGAAGGCTCAGTTAGCGCGACCCCGGGCGACTTGCCTGGCACTGGTCTTTGGGGCAGCAGGAAGCCGGCAGCTGGAAGAAAAGGGAGAGCCTTGCGGAATTGGGACTCCTTCCTTCTCGCATAGCAGATGCGCCGGTGAGCTTAGCAACACCTTTGGATTGTGCGGATTTTCTGCCGAGCTTTGAATCAGCAAGTAATTAATTAATAATTAATGTGAGAGAGAGAGAGTGAGCTTGCTTCTTTTCTCCTTCCTTCCTTCCTTCCTTCCTTCCTTCCTTCCTTCCTTCCTTCCTTCCTTCCTTCCTTCCTTCCTTCCTTCCTTCCTTCCTTCCTTCCTTCCTTCCTTCCTTCCTTCCTTCCTTCCTTCCTTCCTTCCTTCCTTCCTTCCTTCCTTCCTTCCTTCCTTCCTTCCTTCCTTCCTTCCTTCCTTCCTTCCTTCCTTCCTTCCTTCCTTCCTTCCTTCCTTCCTTCCCTCTTCCCTTGTTTTCAGTTGTTTTTTGTTTTTTCTTCTTGTTTTCTGGCTTTCACCGGGTCTCCGTCGACCAGAGCTGCCACGTGCCAGCGCGAGCCAACGGGAGGAGGAGGAATTCAGCTGCACAGCCAGCCAGAGGAGCGTCGCCCGCGAGGCCTCGCCAGCCTGCAGCTGCAGCCGGCTCCTTCTGCCACAGGTTTGCTTTTGGCTGCCGAAATTTGAGCTAGGCTTTGCACCCTGTAGCGGCGCTCTTTTGGCATTCGTAACTTGCGTTGCTGCTGGGCGTTCGGCATCGAAACCGTCACGGGGCTGAGGGGGGGCCCCGCGTTGGCCCCGCTCGGGAAAGCGTCGTCGAAGCTTTTCCCGTGTCGAGACAAACCGGTGGTTTAGAGGCCGGCGCGCTTCTGCCGTGCCTTCCTTGGAGAGGCGTTTCGTCCTCGTCTCGGCCTTGGGGGGAACTCGATTGCTTGGACGGGATTGCCGAAGGCGCGCCTCGAAACGCTAGGCCGTAAATCGCGAGGCGCGTCCGAATCGCGAGGGGCTCGTCGCTTCGTCTCTGTCCTCACCGTCCGCTTTTCTTTCGCTCTTCTCGCAGGCTTCCCTCCGGCGACGGGCGTCGCTGCGGCGTCTCGTGTGTCGCCGGCGGCGCTCTCTGTTCGCGGGATGGCAGGATCGCTGAGGTTGGAAGGGACCTCTGGAGGTCGTCTAGTGTGACCCCCCTGCTCGAGCAGGGTGGCCCAGAGCGCCTCGCACGGGATCGCGTCCGGGCGGCTTTGCGCCGTCTCCAGAGAAGGAGACTCCGCAACCTCTCGGGGCAACCTGCTCCGCTGCTCGGTCACCCTCCCGGTGAAAAAGCATTTCCTCGTGCTCGGTAAGGACGTGAGAACTCCCGCGCTCCCGGAGAGCCCGGCATCCCTGCCCCGGGCTGCTCGCTTGAGGAGGCCTCTGCGCGGAGCGTTCTTTCCAGTTACGCGCCCCGCGCGAGCCTCTCCTTCGGCCGTTTTCCCGAGGCGGCGGAAACGCTTCTGGGAAACGCCGTCGTTTCCGAAACGTTTCGCCGTGTCCTCGCCGCTAGGGCGTACCGTGAGAGCGGCGAGAGGCGGCCCACGTCTGGGCGAGGAAAGAAGCGCGGCGCAAAGAAGGCGGCACCTCTTTGGCCCGCCTGCTCCGCTTCTTAGAGAGTTTTCTTTTGGACCCGAAGATCGGGTCCGCGAGTGCCGCGCGCGCGTTTGTTCCCCCCCCGTTCTTTTAGCGAGACCGTGCGCGGCGGGACGTGAAAAAGACGCCTTTGACCGCGTGCGTGCGGCCGAAGGAACGTCAGCCCGAGAATCCGAAGAAGAGATACCGCGTGCCGGCATCTCGTACTGTTTAATAATAAAAACCGAGCAGTCTGTCAAGCAAATAGCGCGGCTTGCTTTGGGCTGTTTATTTTGTTTAACGATCAGTAAAGGCGAGAGGTCGAAAGCCCTAAAGAAGAACGGCTGCTTCTTGGAACGCTTGCAAATTGTCCCGTTAAGTAGGTGGGTGGTTTTTTTGTTTTCGTTTTGTTTTTTTAAGTGCAGCCTCTGACTCTTTTTTGTCTGTGGAGTATTTTGCAACGATGTTCAAAGGAAAGCGCTGTTACTGAAGCCTCTAGGAGCAGCGGCTCGAGCACGACACGCGGCGACGCTGCGCCTCGCAGCAGGCGCTGTAAATAAGGGCAGATGAGCCGAGGCGAGGGGGGTGAAATCTCTGCAAAGGGCAGGCGGGGGGGCTCTGCAGGGCTCTGCAGCGGTGTGCGCGTGCCGGGGGCGGCCGCGCGCCCTGCTGCCCTCGGGGCGTCAAAAAAGCGGTACGGCACGGAAAGGGGGGCGCGCACGCGCACGGTGGCCGGCTGCGCTCACTGCTCCCCTCGGGGCGTCAAAAAAGCGGTATGGCACGGAAAGGGGGGACGCGGACGCGCACGGCGGCCGGCCGCGCGCCCTGCTGCGCTGGGGGCGTCAAAAAAGCAGTATGGCACGGAAAGGGGGGACGCGCATGCGCACGGTGGCCGGCTGCGCTCACTGCTCCCCTCGGGGCGTCAAAAAAGCGGTATGGCACGGAAAGGGGGGACGCGGACGCGCACGGCGGCCGGCCGCGCGCCCTGCTGCGCTGGGGGCGTCAAAGAAGCGGTATGGCACGGAAAGGGGGGACGCGCACGCGCACGGCGGCCGGCCGCGCGCCCTGCTGCGCTGGGGGCGTCAAAAAAGCGGTATGGCACGGAAAGGGGGGACGCGCACGCGCACGGCGGCCGGACGCGCGCCCTGCTGCCTTCGGGGCGTCAAAGAAGCGGTATGGCACGGAAAGGGGGGACGCGCACGCGCACGGCGGCGAGCCGCGCGCCCTGCTGCCTTCGGGGCGTCAAAGAAGCGGTATGGCACGGAAAGGGGGGCGCGCACGCGCACGGCGGCCGGCTGCGCTCACTGCTCCCCTCGGGGCGTCAAAAAAGCGGTATGGCACGGAAAGGGGGGCGCGCACGCGCACGGTGGCCGGCCGCGCGCCCTGCTGCGCTGGGGGCGTCAAAAAAGTGGTACGGCACGGAAAGGGGGGCGCGCACGCGCACGGTGGCCGGCTGCGCTCACTGCTCCCCTCGGGGCGTCAAAAAAGCGGTATGGCACGGTAAGGGGGGCGCGCGGGTGCACGGTGGCCGGCTGCGCTCACTGCTCCCCTCGGGGCGTCAAAAAAGCGGTACGGCACGGAAAGGGGGGGCGCGCACGCGCACTGGGTTCCGCCGCGCTCACTGCTGCCACCCTGTGTCCAAAAAGCGGTACTGCACCCTGTGGGGGGGGCGCGCATGCGCACTGGGTTCCGACGTGCTCACTGCTGCCACCCTGTGTCCGAAAAGCGGTACTGCACCCGGTGGGGGGGCGCGCATGCGCACTGGGTTCCGACGTGCTCACTGCTGCCACCCTGTGTCCAAAAAGCGGTACTGCACCCGGTGGGGGGGGCGCGCATGCGCAGTGGGTTCCGACGTGCTCACTGCTGCCACCCTGTGTCCGAAAAGCGGTACTGCACCCCGTGGGGGGGGGGCGCGCATGCGCAGACAGCCGGCGCGCACATGCTCAGTGCCGGTCGCCATGTTTGCTGCTGCTCTCCGCCGTTTCGGTAACGGGTAAGCGAATGGAGCGTGCTCGTCGCCCCTTCCCGGTGCTCTTGGAGCGGCCACGGGCACGGGCAGCCCCGGGGCGCTCGCTGGGAGCCCCGGGCTGCCGCGGCGAGCTGCGGTTCGCACGCGTGAGCCGCCCGGCTGCAGCGCCGCGCCATGAGCACGCGAGTGCGCCATTGCGGGTCTGGCCTCCCTTCGTGCTCCCGCCCGCCCCTCGGGCTCCCCCGGCTCCCCCCCCCGCCCTTCCCGCTCCCCTCGCTCCCCCCCCCGCCCCTCGGGATTCCCCGGCTCCCCCCCGCCCCTCGGGCTCCCCCGGCTCCCCCCCCCGCCCTTCTCGCTCCCCCGCTCCCCTCCCGCTCCCCCCCCGCCCCTCCCGCTCCCCTCGCTCCCCCCCCCGCCCCTCGGGCTCCCCCGGCTCCCCCCCCCGCCCTTCCCGCTCCCCTCGCTCCCCCCCGCCCCTCGGGATTCCTCGGCTCCCCCCCGCCCCTCCCGCTCCCATCCCGCTCCCCCCCCCGCCCCTCGCGTTCCCCTCGCTCCCCCCCCCCGCGCCGTCCGAGCCGGCGCATGCGCGGTGCTCAAGCGCCACTGCCGCCGCGGTCCGTTGGCGAGCGTCGCGTGCGCGGCGGCGGGGAAGCAAGATGGCGGCGAGCAGGGAGGGCGTTTTTGCTGGGCGGCGGCGGGTGAGGGCGGAGGTGGCGTGAAGGATGTGGGGCCCCCGGGTGAGGCGAACGCGTAGGTTCGGGGGGCGTCGGGCTGCGTCCTGCCCGCTGCGGCCGTCGCTGCGTGGAGGCGGCGGTGCGGGGCGAGTGGGGGGGGGGGGCGGGCTGGGACCCGGCGCCGCGCCGGGAGCGCGGGTGTGACTTTGCGTTTTGCGTGCGCGGCGTTTAGGGCGCCGGTTCGTTGGCAGCGCGGGCCGGGGCGCGCGCTCGCCCCTGCGGAGGCGGCGCGGCGGGGCGCGGCGGAGCGGGGGGGCAGGCGGACCCCGGAGCAGGGTTGCGGCGCGGCGTCGGCCCTGTAGCGTTTCCAAACGGCTTGCCCCGTACCGTACGATGCGAAGCGGTGTATTAAGACCTTTCCTTTGAGGGAAAGAAGGAAAAAGAAAGAAAGGGGAGGGGAAAAAAAAAAAAAAAAAAAAAAACCCGGGAAAGAGAAAAAGGAAGCGCGTCGTAAGTCGAAGTGTTTTCTTGGAAGCGAAATGCAATTTTCTCTCTTCGTTACAGAGGCGGAAGCGACGATAGCAAGCGCTGACAAAGAGCAAAGGCGGACGAGCGAGCGGTTTTTTGCGCTTACTCCCGAAGGGGCGGGCTGAAAGGAGGAAGCGAAAACGCGGCAGCGGACCCTCGGTCTCCCCAGAAGCTGCGACAGTAGGAGGCGCGTTCTGGCCCGGGTAACCGAGGTAACTCCCGATGCGGAACGTTCGTTCTTTCGGCCTCCCTCCCGGAGGCGGCGCTGAGGGCCGAGCGACCCGTCGCTGCCCTGCGGCTCTCGTTAACCGTAGCTGCCTTGGTTTTGCTTCGGTCGTTTGCGTTCCGTTTTGTTATCGTCCGCGCGTACGTAGAAAAGGAAAGACGGGACGTTTAATTTTTAGATTCGTCGTCGCCGCGGCCGAAGCCGAAGAGACCAGAAAAACGTCAGCGAGCCGAAGGAACGAAATCGAAGGGGACCGAGCGAGAGCCGTCTCCGTCGCCCCGAAAGGGAAAGCCCGTTCGTTCGTTCCTCCCGGCGAGGAAGGTTCGCCGGTAATGGCGATCGGAATAACCGATGACCGACACCTAACGGGAGGTGCGTACGCGTGACGGAAAGGACGCTGCTGCGTCCGTCCGTTTGCGTGCGCGCGACTCTCTCTCTCTCTGCGTCTGCGAAGCGTCGAGCTTTAAGAGCTCCGAGGCGGCCAATTCCCGTCTTAGGGGAACGGCGGTCAGGTGGCCGGAGAGAGAGGGAGAGGCGAGCGTGCGAGCGGTAAGACGAAGAGGTGCCTTTCAGGAAGGCTCAGTTAGCGCGACCCCGGGCGACTTGCCTGGCACTGGTCTTTGGGGCAGCAGGAAGCCGGCAGCTGGAAGAAAAGGGAGAGCCTTGCGGAATTGGGACTCCTTCCTTCTCGCATAGCAGATGCGCCGGTGAGCTTAGCAACACCTTTGGATTGTGCGGATTTTCTGCCGAGCTTTGAATCAGCAAGTAATTAATTAATAATTAATGTGAGAGAGAGAGAGTGAGCTTGCTTCTTTCTCCTTCCTTCCTTCCTTCCTTCCTTCCTTCCTTCCTTCCTTCCTTCCTTCCTTCCTTCCTTCCTTCCTTCCTTCCTTCCTTCCTTCCTTCCTTCCTTCCTTCCTTCCTTCCTTCCTTCCTTCCTTCCTTCCTTCCTTCCTTCCTTCCTTCCTTCCTTCCTTCCTTCCTTCCTTCCTTCCTTCCTTCCTTCCTTCCTTCCTTCCTTCCTTCCTTCCTTCCTTCCTTCCTTCCTTCCTTCCTTCCTTCCTTCCTTCCTTCCTTCCTTCCTTCCCTCTTCCCTTGTTTTCAGTTGTTTTTTGTTTTTTCTTCTTGTTTTCTGGCTTTCACCGGGTCTCCGTCGACCAGAGCTGCCACGTGCCAGCGCGAGCCAACGGGGGGAGGAGGAATTCAGCTGCACAGCCAGCCAGAGGAGCGTCGCCCGCGAGGCCTCGCCAGCCTGCAGCTGCAGCCGGCTCCTTCTGCCACAGGTTTGCTTTTGGCTGCCGAAATTTGAGCTAGGCTTTGCACCCTGTAGCGGCGCTCTTTTGGCATTCGTAACTTGCGTTGCTGCTGGGCGTTCGGCATCGAAACCGTCACGGGGCTGAGGGGGGGCCCCGCGTTGGCCCCGCTCGGGAAAGCGTCGTCGAAGCTTTTCCCGTGTCGAGACAAACCGGTGGTTTAGAGGCCGGCGCGCTTCTGCCGTGCCTTCCTTGGAGAGGCGTTTCGTCCTCGTCTCGGCCTTGGGGGGAACTCGATTGCTTGGACGGGATTGCCGAAGGCGCGCCTCGAAACGCTAGGCCGTAAATCGCGAGGCGCGTCCGAATCGCGAGGGGCTCGTCGCTTCGTCTCTGTCCTCACCGTCCGCTTTTCTTTCGCTCTTCTCGCAGGCTTCCCTCCGGCGACGGGCGTCGCTGCGGCGTCTCGTGTGTCGCCGGCGGCGCTCTCTGTTCGCGGGATGGCAGGATCGCTGAGGTTGGAAGGGACCTCTGGAGGTCGTCTAGTGCGACCCCCCTGCTCGAGCAGGGTGGCCCAGAGCGCCTCGCACGGGATCGCGTCCGGGCGGCTTTGCGCCGTCTCCAGAGAAGGAGACTCCGCAACCTCTCGGGGCAACCTGCTCCGCTGCTCGGTCACCCTCCCGGTGAAAAAGCATTTCCTCGTGCTCGGTAAGGACGTGAGAACTCCCGCGCTCCCGGAGAGCCCGGCATCCCTGCCCCGGGCTGCTCGCTTGAGGAGGCCTCTGCGCGGAGCGTTCTTTCCAGTTACGCGCCCCCGCGCGAGCCTCTCCTTCGGCCGTTTTCCCGAGGCGGCGGAAACGCTTCTGGGAAACGCCGTCGTTTCCGAAACGTTTCGCCGTGTCCTCGCCGCTAGGGGCGTACCGTGAGAGCGGCGAGAGGCGGCCACGTCTGGGCGAGGAAAGAAGCGCGGCGCAAAGAAGGCGGCACCTCTTTGGCCCGCCTGCTCCGCTTCTTAGAGAGTTTTCTTTTGGACCCGAAGATCGGGTCCGCGAGTGCCGCGCGCGCGTTTGTTCCCCCCCCCGTTCTTTTAGCGAGACCTGTGCGCGGCGGGACGTGAAAAAGACGCCTTTGACCGCGTGCGTGCGGCCGAAGGAACGTCAGCCCGAGAATCCGAAGAAGAGATACCGCGTGCCGGCATCTCGTACTGTTTAATAATAAAAACCGAGCAGTCTGTCAAGCAAATAGCGCGGCTTGCTTTGGGCTGTTTATTTTGTTTAACGATCAGTAAAGGCGAGAGGTCGAAAGTTCGAAGCCCTAAAGAAGAACGGCTGCTTCTTGGAACGCTTGCAAATTGTCCGTTAAGTAGGTGGGTGGTTTTTTTGTTTTCGTTTTGTTTTTTTAAGTGCAGCCTCTGACTCTTTTTGTCTGTGGAGTATTTTGCAACGATGTTCAAAGGAAAGCGCTGTTACTGAAGCCTCTAGGAGCAGCGGCTCGAGCACGACACGCGGCGACGCTGCGCCTCGCAGCAGGCGCTGTAAATAAGGGCAGATGAGCCGAGGCGAGGGGGGTGAAATCTCTGCAAAGGGCAGGCGGGGGGGCTCTGCAGGGCTCTGCAGCGGTTGTGCGCGTGCGGGGGCGGCCGCGCGCCCTGCTGCCCTCGGGGCGTCAAAAAAGCGGTACGGCACGGAAAGGGGGGCGCGCACGCGCACGGTGGCCGGCTGCGCTCACTGCTCCCTCGGGGCGTCAAAAAAGCGGTATGGCACGGAAAGGGGGGACGCGGACGCGCACGGCGGCCGGCCGCGCGCCCTGCTGCGCTGGGGGCGTCAAAAAAGCAGTATGGCACGGAAAGGGGGGACGCGCATGCGCACGGTGGCCGCTGCGCTCACTGCTCCCCTCGGGGCGTCAAAAAAGCGGTATGGCACGGAAAGGGGGGACGCGGACGCGCACGGCGGCCGGCCGCGCGCCCTGCTGCGCTGGGGGCGTCAAAGAAGCGGTATGGCACGGAAAGGGGGGACGCGCACGCGCACGGCGGCCGGCCGCGCGCCCTGCTGCGCTGGGGGCGTCAAAAAAGCGGTATGGCACGGAAAGGGGGGACGCGCACAGCGCACGGCGGCCGGACGCGCGCCCTGCTGCCTTCGGGGCGTCAAAGAAGCGGTATGGCACGGAAAGGGGGACGCGCACGCGCACGGCGGCGAGCCGCGCGCCCTGCTGCCTTCGGGGCGTCAAAGAAGCGGTATGGCACGGAAAGGGGGGCGCGCACGCGCACGGCGGCCGGCTGCGCTCACTGCTCCCCTCGGGGCGTCAAAAAGCGGTATGGCACGGAAAGGGGGGCGCGCACGCGCACGGTGGCCGGCCGCGCGCCCTGCTGCGCTGGGGGCGTCAAAAAAGTGGTACGGCACGGAAAGGGGGGCGCGCACGCGCACGGTGGCCGGCTGCGCTCACTGCTCCCCTCGGGGCGTCAAAAAAGCGGTATGGCACGGTAAGGGGGGCGCGCGGGTGCACGGTGGCCGCTGCGCTCACTGCTCCCCTCGGGGCGTCAAAAAAGCGGTACGGCACGGAAAGGGGGGGCGCGCACGCGCACTGGGTTCCGCCGCGCTCACTGCTGCCACCCTGTGTCCAAAAAGCGGTACTGCACCCTGTGGGGGGGCGCGCATGCGCACTGGGTTCCGACGTGCTCACTGCTGCCACCCTGTGTCCGAAAAGCGGTACTGCACCCGGTGGGGGGCGCGCATGCGCACTGGGTTCCGACGTGCTCACTGCTGCCACCCTGTGTCCAAAAAGCGGTACTGCACCCGGTGGGGGGGGCGCGCATGCGCAGTGGGTTCCGACGTGCTCACTGCTGCCACCCTGTGTCCGAAAAGCGGTACTGCACCCCGTGGGGGGGGGGGCGCGCATGCGCAGACAGCCGGCGCGCACATGCTCAGTGCCGGTCGCCATGTTTGCTGCTGCTCTCCGCCGTTTCGGTAACGGGTAAGCGAATGGAGCGTGCTCGTCGCCCCTTCCCGGTGCTCTTGGAGCGGCCACGGGCACGGGCAGCCCCGGGGCGCTCGCTGGGAGCCCCGGGCTGCCGCGGCGAGCTGCGGTTCGCACGCGTGAGCCGCCGGCTGCAGCGCCGCGCCATGAGCACGCGAGTGCGCCATTGCGGGTCTGGCCTCCTTCGTGCTCCCGCCCGCCCCTCGGGCTCCCCCGGCTCCCCCCCCCCCGCCCTTCCCGCTCCCCTCGCTCCCCCCCCCGCCCCTCGGGATTCCCCGGCTCCCCCCCGCCCCTCGGGCTCCCCCGGCTCCCCCCCCCCGCCCTTCTCGCTCCCCCGCTCCCCTCCCGCTCCCCCCCCGCCCCTCCCGCTCCCCTCGCTCCCCCCCCCCGCCCCTCGGGCTCCCCCGGCTCCCCCCCCGCCCTTCCCGCTCCCCTCGCTCCCCCCCCGCCCCTCGGGATTCTCGGCTCCCCCCCGCCCCTCCCGCTCCCATCCCGCTCCCCCCCCCGCCCCTCGCGTTCCCCTCGCTCCCCCCCCCCGCGCCGTCCGAGCCGGCGCATGCGCGGTGCTCAGCGCCACTGCCGCCGCGGTCCGTTGGCGAGCGTCGCGTGCGCGGCGGCGGGGAAGCAAGATGGCGGCGAGCAGGGAGGGCGTTTTTGCTGGGCGGCGGCGGGTGAGGGCGGAGGTGGCGTGAAGGATGTGGGGCCCCCGGGTGAGGCGAACGCGTAGGTTCGGGGGGCGTCGGGCTGCGTCCTGCCCGCTGCGGCCGTCGCTGCGTGGAGGCGGCGGTGCGGGGCGAGTGGGGGGGGGGGGGCGGGCTGGGACCCGGCGCCGCGCCGGGAGCGCGGGTGTGACTTTGCGTTTTGGCGGTGCGCGGCGTTTAGGGCGCCGGTTCGTTGGCAGCGCGGGCCGGGGCGCGCGCTCGCCCCTGCGGAGGCGGCGCGGCGGGGCGCGGCGGAGCGGGGGGGCAGGCGGACCCCGGAGCAGGGTTGCGGCGCGGCGTCGGCCCTGTAGCGTTTCCAAACGGCTTGCCCCGTACCGTACGATGCGAAGCGGTGTATTAAGACCTTTCCTTTGAGGGAAAGAAGGAAAAAGAAAGAAAGGGGAGGGGAAAAAAAAAAAAAAAAAAAAAAACCCGGGAAAGAGAAAAAGGAAGCGCGTCGTAAGTCGAAGTGTTTTCTTGGAAGCGAAATGCAATTTTCTCTCTTCGTTACAGAGGCGGAAGCGACGATAGCAAGCGCTGACAAAGAGCAAAGGCGGACGAGCGAGCGGTTTTTTGCGCTTACTCCCGAAGGGGCGGGCTGAAAGGAGGAAGCGAAAACGCGGCAGCGGACCCTCGGTCTCCCCAGAAGCTGCGACAGTAGGAGGCGTGTTCTGGCCCGGGTAACCGAGGTAACTCCCGATGCGGAACGTTCGTTCTTTCGGCCTCCCTCCCGGAGGCGGCGCTGAGGGCCGAGCGACCCGTCGCTGCCCTGCGGCTCTCGTTAACCGTAGCTGCCTTGGTTTTGCTTCGGTCGTTTGCGTTCCGTTTTGTTATCGTCCGCGCGTACGTAGAAAAGGAAAGACGGGACGTTTAATTTTTAGATTCGTCGTCGCCGCGGCCGAAGCCGAAGAGACCAGAAAAACGTCAGCGAGCCGAAGGAACGAAATCGAAGGGGACCGAGCGAGAGCCGTCTCCGTCGCCCCGAAAGGGAAAGCCCGTTCGTTCGTTCCTCCCGGCGAGGAAGGTTCGCCGGTAATGGCGATCGGAATAACCGATGACCGACACCTAACGGGAGGTGCGTACGCGTGACGGAAAGGACGCTGCTGCGTCCGTCCGTTTGCGTGCGCGCGACTCTCTCTCTCTCTGCGTCTGCGAAGCGTCGAGCTTTAAGAGCTCCGAGGCGGCCAATTCCCGTCTTAGGGGAACGGCGGTCAGGTGGCCGGAGAGAGAGGGAGAGGCGAGCGTGCGAGCGGTAAGACGAAGAGGTGCCTTTCAGGAAGGCTCAGTTAGCGCGACCCCGGGCGACTTGCCTGGCACTGGTCTTTGGGGCAGCAGGAAGCCGGCAGCTGGAAGAAAAGGGAGAGCCTTGCGGAATTGGGACTCCTTCCTTCTCGCATAGCAGATGCGCCGGTGAGCTTAGCAACACCTTTGGATTGTGCGGATTTTCTGCCGAGCTTTGAATCAGCAAGTAATTAATTAATAATTAATGTGAGAGAGAGAGAGTGAGCTTGCTTCTTTTCTCCTTCCTTCCTTCCTTCCTTCCTTCCTCCCTTCCTCCCTTCCTCCCTCCCTCCCTCCCTCCCTCCCTCTTCCCTTGTTTTCAGTTGTTTTTTGTTTTTTCTTCTTGTTTTCTGGCTTTCACCGGGTCTCCGTCGACCAGAGCTGCCACGTGCCAGCGCGAGCCAACGGGGGGAGGAGGAATTCAGCTGCACAGCCAGCCAGAGGAGCGTCGCCCGCGAGGCCTCGCCAGCCTGCAGCTGCAGCCGGCTCCTTCTGCCCCAGGTTTGCTTTTGGCTGCCGAAATTTGAGCTAGGCTTTGCACCCTGTAGCGGCGCTCTTTTGGCATTCGTAACTTGCGTTGCTGCTGGGCGTTCGGCATCGAAACCGTCACGGGGCTGAGGGGGGGCCCCGCGTTGGCCCCGCTCGGGAAAGCGTCGTCGAAGCTTTTCCCGTGTCGAGACAAACCGGTGGTTTAGAGGCCGGCGCGCTTCTGCCGTGCCTTCCTTGGAGAGGCGTTTCGTCCTCGTCTCGGCCTTGGGGGGAACTCGATTGCTTGGACGGGATTGCCGAAGGCGCGCCTCGAAACGCTAGGCCGTAAATCGCGAGGCGCGTCCGAATCGCGAGGGGCTCGTCGCTTCGTCTCTGTCCTCACCGTCCGCTTTTCTTTCGCTCTTCTCGCAGGCTTCCCTCCGGCGACGGGCGTCGCTGCGGCGTCTCGTGTGTCGCCGGCGGCGCTCTCTGTTCGCGGGATGGCAGGATCGCTGAGGTTGGAAGGGACCTCTGGAGGTCGTCTAGTGCGACCCCCCTGCTCGAGCAGGGTGGCCCAGAGCGCCTCGCACGGGATCGCGTCCGGGCGGCTTTGCGCCGTCTCCAGAGAAGGAGACTCCGCAACCTCTCGGGGCAACCTGCTCCGCTGCTCGGTCACCCTCCCGGTGAAAAAGCATTTCCTCGTGCTCGGTAAGGACGTGAGAACTCCCGCGCTCCCGGAGAGCCCGGCATCCCTGCCCCGGGCTGCTCGCTTGAGGAGGCCTCTGCGCGGAGCGTTCTTTCCAGTTACGCGCCCCGCGCGAGCCTCTCCTTCGGCCGTTTTCCCGAGGCGGCGGAAACGCTTCTGGGAAACGCCGTCGTTTCCGAAACGTTTCGCCGTGTCCTCGCCGCTAGGGCGTACCGTGAGAGCGGCGAGAGGCGGCCCACGTCTGGGCGAGGAAAGAAGCGCGGCGCAAAGAAGGCGGCACCTCTTTGGCCCGCCTGCTCCGCTTCTTAGAGAGTTTTCTTTTGGACCCGAAGATCGGGTCCGCGAGTGCCGCGCGCGCGTTTGTTCCCCCCCCGTTCTTTTAGCGAGACCGTGCGCGGCGGGACGTGAAAAAGACGCCTTTGACCGCGTGCGTGCGGCCGAAGGAACGTCAGCCCGAGAATCCGAAGAAGAGATACCGCGTGCCGGCATCTCGTACTGTTTAATAATAAAAACCGAGCAGTCTGTCAAGCAAATAGCGCGGCTTGCTTTGGGCTGTTTATTTTGTTTAACGATCAGTAAAGGCGAGAGGTCGAAAGCCCTAAAGAAGAACGGCTGCTTCTTGGAACGCTTGCAAATTGTCCCGTTAAGTAGGTGGGTGGTTTTTTTGTTTTCGTTTTGTTTTTTTAAGTGCAGCCTCTGACTCTTTTTTGTCTGTGGAGTATTTTGCAACGATGTTCAAAGGAAAGCGCTGTTACTGAAGCCTCTAGGAGCAGCGGCTCGAGCACGACACGCGGCGACGCTGCGCCTCGCAGCAGGCGCTGTAAATAAGGGCAGATGAGCCGAGGCGAGGGGGGTGAAATCTCTGCAAAGGGCAGGCGGGGGGGCTCTGCAGGGCTCTGCAGCGGTGTGCGCGTGCCGGGGGCGGCCGCGCGCCCTGCTGCCCTCGGGGCGTCAAAAAAGCGGTACGGCACGGAAAGGGGGGCGCGCACGCGCACGGTGGCCGGCTGCGCTCACTGCTGCCCTCGGGGCGTCAAAAAAGCGGTATGGCACGGAAAGGGGGGACGCGGACGCGCACGGCGGCCGGCCGCGCGCCCTGCTGCGCTGGGGGCGTCAAAAAAGCAGTATGGCACGGAAAGGGGGGACGCGCATGCGCACGGTGGCCGGCTGCGCTCACTGCTCCCCTCGGGGCGTCAAAAAAGCGGTATGGCACGGAAAGGGGGGACGCGGACGCGCACGGCGGCCGGCCGCGCGCCCTGCTGCGCTGGGGGCGTCAAAGAAGCGGTATGGCACGGAAAGGGGGGACGCGCACGCGCACGGCGGCCGGCCGCGCGCCCTGCTGCGCTGGGGGCGTCAAAAAAGCGGTATGGCACGGAAAGGGGGGACGCGCACAGCGCACGGCGGCCGGACGCGCGCCCTGCTGCCTTCGGGGCGTCAAAGAAGCGGTATGGCACGGAAAGGGGGGACGCGCACGCGCACGGCGGCGAGCCGCGCGCCCTGCTGCCTTCGGGGCGTCAAAGAAGCGGTATGGCACGGAAAGGGGGGCGCGCACGCGCACGGCGGCCGGCTGCGCTCACTGCTCCCCTCGGGGCGTCAAAAAAGCGGTATGGCACGGAAAGGGGGGCGCGCACGCGCACGGTGGCCGGCCGCGCGCCCTGCTGCGCTGGGGGCGTCAAAAAAGTGGTACGGCACGGAAAGGGGGGCGCGCACGCGCACGGTGGCCGGCTGCGCTCACTGCTCCCCTCGGGGCGTCAAAAAAGCGGTATGGCACGGTAAGGGGGGCGCGCGGGTGCACGGTGGCCGGCTGCGCTCACTGCTCCCCTCGGGGCGTCAAAAAAGCGGTACGGCACGGAAAGGGGGGGCGCGCACGCGCACTGGGTTCCGCCGCGCTCACTGCTGCCACCCTGTGTCCAAAAAGCGGTACTGCACCCTGTGGGGGGGGCGCGCATGCGCACTGGGTTCCGACGTGCTCACTGCTGCCACCCTGTGTCCGAAAAGCGGTACTGCACCCGGTGGGGGGCGCGCATGCGCACTGGGTTCCGACGTGCTCACTGCTGCCACCCTGTGTCCAAAAAGCGGTACTGCACCCGGTGGGGGGGGCGCGCATGCGCAGTGGGTTCCGACGTGCTCACTGCTGCCACCCTGTGTCCGAAAAGCGGTACTGCACCCCGTGGGGGGGGGGGCGCGCATGCGCAGACAGCCGGCGCGCACATGCTCAGTGCCGGTCGCCATGTTTGCTGCTGCTCTCCGCCGTTTCGGTAACGGGTAAGCGAATGGAGCGTGCTCGTCGCCCCTTCCCGGTGCTCTTGGAGCGGCCACGGGCACGGGCAGCCCCGGGGCGCTCGCTGGGAGCCCCGGGCTGCCGCGGCGAGCTGCGGTTCGCACGCGTGAGCCGCCCGGCTGCAGCGCCGCGCCATGAGCACGCGAGTGCGCCATTGCGGGTCTGGCCTCCCTTCGTGCTCCCGCCCGCCCCTCGGGCTCCCCCGGCTCCCCCCCCCGCCCTTCCCGCTCCCCTCGCTCCCCCCCCCGCCCCTCGGGATTCCCCGGCTCCCCCCCGCCCCTCGGGCTCCCCCGGCTCCCCCCCCCGCCCTTCTCGCTCCCCCGCTCCCCTCCCGCTCCCCCCCCCGCCCCTCCCGCTCCCCTCGCTCCCCCCCCCGCCCCTCGGGCTCCCCCGGCTCCCCCCCCCGCCCTTCCCGCTCCCCTCGCTCCCCCCCGCCCCTCGGGATTCCTCGGCTCCCCCCCGCCCCTCCCGCTCCCATCCCGCTCCCCCCCCCGCCCCTCGCGTTCCCCTCGCTCCCCCCCCCCCGCGCCGTCCGAGCCGGCGCATGCGCGGTGCTCAAGCGCCACTGCCGCCGCGGTCCGTTGGCGAGCGTCGCGTGCGCGGCGGCGGGGAAGCAAGATGGCGGCGAGCAGGGAGGGCGTTTTTGCTGGGCGGCGGCGGGTGAGGGCGGAGGTGGCGTGAAGGATGTGGGGCCCCCGGGTGAGGCGAACGCGTAGGTTCGGGGGGCGTCGGGCTGCGTCCTGCCCGCTGCGGCCGTCGCTGCGTGGAGGCGGCGGTGCGGGGCGAGTGGGGGGGGGGGGCGGGCTGGGACCCGGCGCCGCGCCGGGAGCGCGGGTGTGACTTTGCGTTTTGCGTGCGCGGCGTTTAGGGCGCCGGTTCGTTGGCAGCGCGGGCCGGGGCGCGCGCTCGCCCCTGCGGAGGCGGCGCGGCGGGGCGCGGCGGAGCGGGGGGGCAGGCGGACCCCGGAGCAGGGTTGCGGCGCGGCGTCGGCCCTGTAGCGTTTCCAAACGGCTTGCCCCGTACCGTACGATGCGAAGCGGTGTATTAAGACCTTTCCTTTGAGGGAAAGAAGGAAAAAGAAAGAAAGGGGAGGGGAAAAAAAAAAAAAAAAAAAAAACCCGGGAAAGAGAAAAAGGAAGCGCGTCGTAAGTCGAAGTGTTTTCTTGGAAGCGAAATGCAATTTTCTCTCTTCGTTACAGAGGCGGAAGCGACGATAGCAAGCGCTGACAAAGAGCAAAGGCGGACGAGCGAGCGGTTTTTTGCGCTTACTCCCGAAGGGGCGGGCTGAAAGGAGGAAGCGAAAACGCGGCAGCGGACCCTCGGTCTCCCCAGAAGCTGCGACAGTAGGAGGCGTGTTCTGGCCCGGGTAACCGAGGTAACTCCCGATGCGGAACGTTCGTTCTTTCGGCCTCCCTCCCGGAGGCGGCGCTGAGGGCCGAGCGACCCGTCGCTGCCCTGCGGCTCTCGTTAACCGTAGCTGCCTTGGTTTTGCTTCGGTCGTTTGCGTTCCGTTTTGTTATCGTCCGCGCGTACGTAGAAAAGGAAAGACGGGACGTTTAATTTTTAGATTCGTCGTCGCCGCGGCCGAAGCCGAAGAGACCAGAAAAACGTCAGCGAGCCGAAGGAACGAAATCGAAGGGGACCGAGCGAGAGCCGTCTCCGTCGCCCCGAAAGGGAAAGCCCGTTCGTTCGTTCCTCCCGGCGAGGAAGGTTCGCCGGTAATGGCGATCGGAATAACCGATGACCGACACCTAACGGGAGGTGCGTACGCGTGACGGAAAGGACGCTGCTGCGTCCGTCCGTTTGCGTGCGCGCGACTCTCTCTCTCTCTGCGTCTGCGAAGCGTCGAGCTTTAAGAGCTCCGAGGCGGCCAATTCCCGTCTTAGGGGAACGGCGGTCAGGTGGCCGGAGAGAGAGGGAGAGGCGAGCGTGCGAGCGGTAAGACGAAGAGGTGCCTTTCAGGAAGGCTCAGTTAGCGCGACCCCGGGCGACTTGCCTGGCACTGGTCTTTGGGGCAGCAGGAAGCCGGCAGCTGGAAGAAAAGGGAGAGCCTTGCGGAATTGGGACTCCTTCCTTCTCGCATAGCAGATGCGCCGGTGAGCTTAGCAACACCTTTGGATTGTGCGGATTTTCTGCCGAGCTTTGAATCAGCAAGTAATTAATTAATAATTAATGTGAGAGAGAGAGAGTGAGCTTGCTTCTTTTCTCCTTCCTTCCTTCCTTCCTTCCTTCCTTCCTTCCTTCCTTCCTTCCTTCCTTCCTTCCTTCCTTCCTTCCTTCCTTCCTTCCTTCCTTCCTTCCTTCCTTCCTTCCTTCCTTCCTTCCTTCCTTCCTTCCTTCCTTCCTTCCTTCCTTCCTTCCTTCCTTCCTTCCTTCCTTCCTTCCTTCCTTCCTTCCTTCCTTCCTTCCTTCCTTCCTTCCTTCCTTCCTTCCTTCCTTCCTTCCTTCCTTCCTTCCTTCCTTCCTTCCTTCCTTCCTTCCTTCTTCCTTGTTTTCAGTTGTTTTTTGTTTTTTCTTCTTGTTTTCTGGCTTTCACCGGGTCTCCGTCGACCAGAGCTGCCACGTGCCAGCGCGAGCCAACGGGAGGAGGAGGAATTCAGCTGCACAGCCAGCCAGAGGAGCGTCGCCCGCGAGGCCTCGCCAGCCTGCAGCTGCAGCCGGCTCCTTCTGCCACAGGTTTGCTTTTGGCTGCCGAAATTTGAGCTAGGCTTTGCACCCTGTAGCGGCGCTCTTTTGGCATTCGTAACTTGCGTTGCTGCTGGGCGTTCGGCATCGAAACCGTCACGGGGCTGAGGGGGGGCCCCGCGTTGGCCCCGCTCGGGAAAGCGTCGTCGAAGCTTTTCCCGTGTCGAGACAAACCGGTGGTTTAGAGGCCGGCGCGCTTCTGCCGTGCCTTCCTTGGAGAGGCGTTTCGTCCTCGTCTCGGCCTTGGGGGGAACTCGATTGCTTGGACGGGATTGCCGAAGGCGCGCCTCGAAACGCTAGGCCGTAAATCGCGAGGCGCGTCCGAATCGCGAGGGGCTCGTCGCTTCGTCTCTGTCCTCACCGTCCGCTTTTCTTTCGCTCTTCTCGCAGGCTTCCCTCCGGCGACGGGCGTCGCTGCGGCGTCTCGTGTGTCGCCGGCGGCGCTCTCTGTTCGCGGGATGGCAGGATCGCTGAGGTTGGAAGGGACCTCTGGAGGTCGTCTAGTGCGACCCCCCTGCTCGAGCAGGGTGGCCCAGAGCGCCTCGCACGGGATCGCGTCCGGGCGGCTTTGCGCCGTCTCCAGAGAAGGAGACTCCGCAACCTCTCGGGGCAACCTGCTCCGCTGCTCGGTCACCCTCCCGGTGAAAAAGCATTTCCTCGTGCTCGGTAAGGACGTGAGAACTCCCGCGCTCCCGGAGAGCCCGGCATCCCTGCCCCGGGCTGCTCGCTTGAGGAGGCCTCTGCGCGGAGCGTTCTTTCCAGTTACGCGCCCCGCGCGAGCCTCTCCTTCGGCCGTTTTCCCGAGGCGGCGGAAACGCTTCTGGGAAACGCCGTCGTTTCCGAAACGTTTCGCCGTGTCCTCGCCGCTAGGGCGTACCGTGAGAGCGGCGAGAGGCGGCCCACGTCTGGGCGAGGAAAGAAGCGCGGCGCAAAGAAGGCGGCACCTCTTTGGCCCGCCTGCTCCGCTTCTTAGAGAGTTTTCTTTTGGACCCGAAGATCGGGTCCGCGAGTGCCGCGCGCGCGTTTGTTCCCCCCCCGTTCTTTTAGCGAGACCGTGCGCGGCGGGACGTGAAAAAGACGCCTTTGACCGCGTGCGTGCGGCCGAAGGAACGTCAGCCCGAGAATCCGAAGAAGAGATACCGCGTGCCGGCATCTCGTACTGTTTAATAATAAAAACCGAGCAGTCTGTCAAGCAAATAGCGCGGCTTGCTTTGGGCTGTTTATTTTGTTTAACGATCAGTAAAGGCGAGAGGTCGAAAGCCCTAAAGAAGAACGGCTGCTTCTTGGAACGCTTGCAAATTGTCCCGTTAAGTAGGTGGGTGGTTTTTTTGTTTTCGTTTTGTTTTTTTAAGTGCAGCCTCTGACTCTTTTTTGTCTGTGGAGTATTTTGCAACGATGTTCAAAGGAAAGCGCTGTTACTGAAGCCTCTAGGAGCAGCGGCTCGAGCACGACACGCGGCGACGCTGCGCCTCGCAGCAGGCGCTGTAAATAAGGGCAGATGAGCCGAGGCGAGGGGGGTGAAATCTCTGCAAAGGGCAGGATGGGGGGGCTCTGCAGGGCTCTGCAGCGGTGTGCGCGTGCCGGGGGCGGCCGCGCGCCCTGCTGCCCTCGGGGCGTCAAAAAAGCGGTACGGCACGGAAAGGGGGGCGCGCACGCGCACGGTGGCCGGCTGCGCTCACTGCTGCCCTCGGGGCGTCAAAAAAGCGGTATGGCACGGAAAGGGGGGACGCGGACGCGCACGGCGGCCGGCCGCGCGCCCTGCTGCGCTGGGGGCGTCAAAAAAGCAGTATGGCACGGAAAGGGGGGACGCGCATGCGCACGGTGGCCGGCTGCGCTCACTGCTCCCCTCGGGGCGTCAAAAAAGCGGTATGGCACGGAAAGGGGGGACGCGGACGCGCACGGCGGCCGGCCGCGCGCCCTGCTGCGCTGGGGGCGTCAAAGAAGCGGTATGGCACGGAAAGGGGGGACGCGCACGCGCACGGCGGCCGGCCGCGCGCCCTGCTGCGCTGGGGGCGTCAAAAAAGCGGTATGGCACGGAAAGGGGGGACGCGCACGCGCACGGCGGCCGGACGCGCGCCCTGCTGCCTTCGGGGCGTCAAAGAAGCGGTATGGCACGGAAAGGGGGGACGCGCACGCGCACGGCGGCGAGCCGCGCGCCCTGCTGCCTTCGGGGCGTCAAAGAAGCGGTATGGCACGGAAAGGGGGGCGCGCACGCGCACGGCGGCCGGCTGCGCTCACTGCTCCCCTCGGGGCGTCAAAAAAGCGGTATGGCACGGAAAGGGGGGCGCGCACGCGCACGGTGGCCGGCCGCGCGCCCTGCTGCGCTGGGGGCGTCAAAAAAGTGGTACGGCACGGAAAGGGGGGCGCGCACGCGCACGGTGGCCGGCTGCGCTCACTGCTCCCCTCGGGGCGTCAAAAAAGCGGTATGGCACGGTAAGGGGGGCGCGCGGGTGCACGGTGGCCGGCTGCGCTCACTGCTCCCCTCGGGGCGTCAAAAAAGCGGTACGGCACGGAAAGGGGGGGCGCGCACGCGCACTGGGTTCCGCCGCGCTCACTGCTGCCACCCTGTGTCCAAAAAGCGGTACTGCACCCTGTGGGGGGGGCGCGCATGCGCACTGGGTTCCGACGTGCTCACTGCTGCCACCCTGTGTCCGAAAAGCGGTACTGCACCCGGTGGGGGGGCGCGCATGCGCACTGGGTTCCGACGTGCTCACTGCTGCCACCCTGTGTCCAAAAAGCGGTACTGCACCCGGTGGGGGGGGCGCGCATGCGCAGTGGGTTCCGACGTGCTCACTGCTGCCACCCTGTGTCCGAAAAGCGGTACTGCACCCCGTGGGGGGGGGGCGCGCATGCGCAGACAGCCGGCGCGCACATGCTCAGTGCCGGTCGCCATGTTTGCTGCTGCTCTCCGCCGTTTCGGTAACGGGTAAGCGAATGGAGCGTGCTCGTCGCCCCTTCCCGGTGCTCTTGGAGCGGCCACGGGCACGGGCAGCCCCGGGGCGCTCGCTGGGAGCCCCGGGCTGCCGCGGCGAGCTGCGGTTCGCACGCGTGAGCCGCCCGGCTGCAGCGCCGCGCCATGAGCACGCGAGTGCGCCATTGCGGGTCTGGCCTCCCTTCGTGCTCCCGCCCGCCCCTCGGGCTCCCCCGGCTCCCCCCCCCGCCCTTCCCGCTCCCCTCGCTCCCCCCCCCGCCCCTCGGGATTCCCCGGCTCCCCCCCGCCCCTCGGGCTCCCCCGGCTCCCCCCCCCGCCCTTCTCGCTCCCCCGCTCCCCTCCCGCTCCCCCCCCGCCCCTCCCGCTCCCCTCGCTCCCCCCCCCGCCCCTCGGGCTCCCCCGGCTCCCCCCCCCGCCCTTCCCGCTCCCCTCGCTCCCCCCCGCCCCTCGGGATTCCTCGGCTCCCCCCCGCCCCTCCCGCTCCCATCCCGCTCCCCCCCCCGCCCCTCGCGTTCCCCTCGCTCCCCCCCCCCGCGCCGTCCGAGCCGGCGCATGCGCGGTGCTCAAGCGCCACTGCCGCCGCGGTCCGTTGGCGAGCGTCGCGTGCGCGGCGGCGGGGAAGCAAGATGGCGGCGAGCAGGGAGGGCGTTTTTGCTGGGCGGCGGCGGGTGAGGGCGGAGGTGGCGTGAAGGATGTGGGGCCCCCGGGTGAGGCGAACGCGTAGGTTCGGGGGGCGTCGGGCTGCGTCCTGCCCGCTGCGGCCGTCGCTGCGTGGAGGCGGCGGTGCGGGGCGAGTGGGGGGGGGGGGCGGGCTGGGACCCGGCGCCGCGCCGGGAGCGCGGGTGTGACTTTGCGTTTTGCGTGCGCGGCGTTTAGGGCGCCGGTTCGTTGGCAGCGCGGGCCGGGGCGCGCGCTCGCCCCTGCGGAGGCGGCGCGGCGGGGCGCGGCGGAGCGGGGGGGCAGGCGGACCCCGGAGCAGGGTTGCGGCGCGGCGTCGGCCCTGTAGCGTTTCCAAACGGCTTGCCCCGTACCGTACGATGCGAAGCGGTGTATTAAGACCTTTCCTTTGAGGGAAAGAAGGAAAAAGAAAGAAAGGGGAGGGGAAAAAAAAAAAAAAAAAAAAAACCCGGGAAAGAGAAAAAGGAAGCGCGTCGTAAGTCGAAGTGTTTTCTTGGAAGCGAAATGCAATTTTCTCTCTTCGTTACAGAGGCGGAAGCGACGATAGCAAGCGCTGACAAAGAGCAAAGGCGGACGAGCGAGCGGTTTTTTGCGCTTACTCCCGAAGGGGCGGGCTGAAAGGAGGAAGCGAAAACGCGGCAGCGGACCCTCGGTCTCCCCAGAAGCTGCGACAGTAGGAGGCGTGTTCTGGCCCGGGTAACCGAGGTAACTCCCGATGCGGAACGTTCGTTCTTTCGGCCTCCCTCCCGGAGGCGGCGCTGAGGGCCGAGCGACCCGTCGCTGCCCTGCGGCTCTCGTTAACCGTAGCTGCCTTGGTTTTGCTTCGGTCGTTTGCGTTCCGTTTTGTTATCGTCCGCGCGTACGTAGAAAAGGAAAGACGGGACGTTTAATTTTTAGATTCGTCGTCGCCGCGGCCGAAGCCGAAGAGACCAGAAAAACGTCAGCGAGCCGAAGGAACGAAATCGAAGGGGACCGAGCGAGAGCCGTCTCCGTCGCCCCGAAAGGGAAAGCCCGTTCGTTCGTTCCTCCCGGCGAGGAAGGTTCGCCGGTAATGGCGATCGGAATAACCGATGACCGACACCTAACGGGAGGTGCGTACGCGTGACGGAAAGGACGCTGCTGCGTCCGTCCGTTTGCGTGCGCGCGACTCTCTCTCTCTCTGCGTCTGCGAAGCGTCGAGCTTTAAGAGCTCCGAGGCGGCCAATTCCCGTCTTAGGGGAACGGCGGTCAGGTGGCCGGAGAGAGAGGGAGAGGCGAGCGTGCGAGCGGTAAGACGAAGAGGTGCCTTTCAGGAAGGCTCAGTTAGCGCGACCCCGGGCGACTTGCCTGGCACTGGTCTTTGGGGCAGCAGGAAGCCGGCAGCTGGAAGAAAAGGGAGAGCCTTGCGGAATTGGGACTCCTTCCTTCTCGCATAGCAGATGCGCCGGTGAGCTTAGCAACACCTTTGGATTGTGCGGATTTTCTGCCGAGCTTTGAATCAGCAAGTAATTAATTAATAATTAATGTGAGAGAGAGAGAGTGAGCTTGCTTCTTTTCTCCTTCCTTCCTTCCTTCCTTCCTTCCTCCCTTCCTCCCTTCCTCCCTCCCTCCCTCCCTCCCTCCCTCTTCCCTTGTTTTCAGTTGTTTTTTGTTTTTTCTTCTTGTTTTCTGGCTTTCACCGGGTCTCCGTCGACCAGAGCTGCCACGTGCCAGCGCGAGCCAACGGGAGGAGGAGGAATTCAGCTGCACAGCCAGCCAGAGGAGCGTCGCCCGCGAGGCCTCGCCAGCCTGCAGCTGCAGCCGGCTCCTTCTGCCACAGGTTTGCTTTTGGCTGCCGAAATTTGAGCTAGGCTTTGCACCCTGTAGCGGCGCTCTTTTGGCATTCGTAACTTGCGTTGCTGCTGGGCGTTCGGCATCGAAACCGTCACGGGGCTGAGGGGGGGCCCCGCGTTGGCCCCGCTCGGGAAAGCGTCGTCGAAGCTTTTCCCGTGTCGAGACAAACCGGTGGTTTAGAGGCCGGCGCGCTTCTGCCGTGCCTTCCTTGGAGAGGCGTTTCGTCCTCGTCTCGGCCTTGGGGGGAACTCGATTGCTTGGACGGGATTGCCGAAGGCGCGCCTCGAAACGCTAGGCCGTAAATCGCGAGGCGCGTCCGAATCGCGAGGGGCTCGTCGCTTCGTCTCTGTCCTCACCGTCCGCTTTTCTTTCGCTCTTCTCGCAGGCTTCCCTCCGGCGACGGGCGTCGCTGCGGCGTCTCGTGTGTCGCCGGCGGCGCTCTCTGTTCGCGGGATGGCAGGATCGCTGAGGTTGGAAGGGACCTCTGGAGGTCGTCTAGTGCGACCCCCCTGCTCGAGCAGGGTGGCCCAGAGCGCCTCGCACGGGATCGCGTCCGGGCGGCTTTGCGCCGTCTCCAGAGAAGGAGACTCCGCAACCTCTCGGGGCAACCTGCTCCGCTGCTCGGTCACCCTCCCGGTGAAAAAGCATTTCCTCGTGCTCGGTAAGGACGTGAGAACTCCCGCGCTCCCGGAGAGCCCGGCATCCCTGCCCCGGGCTGCTCGCTTGAGGAGGCCTCTGCGCGGAGCGTTCTTTCCAGTTACGCGCCCCGCGCGAGCCTCTCCTTCGGCCGTTTTCCCGAGGCGGCGGAAACGCTTCTGGGAAACGCCGTCGTTTCCGAAACGTTTCGCCGTGTCCTCGCCGCTAGGGCGTACCGTGAGAGCGGCGAGAGGCGGCCCACGTCTGGGCGAGGAAAGAAGCGCGGCGCAAAGAAGGCGGCACCTCTTTGGCCCGCCTGCTCCGCTTCTTAGAGAGTTTTCTTTTGGACCCGAAGATCGGGTCCACGAGTGCCGCGCGCGCGTTTGTTCCCCCCCCGTTCTTTTAGCGAGACCGTGCGCGGCGGGACGTGAAAAAGACGCCTTTGACCGCGTGCGTGCGGCCGAAGGAACGTCAGCCCGAGAATCCGAAGAAGAGATACCGCGTGCCGGCATCTCGTACTGTTTAATAATAAAAACCGAGCAGTCTGTCAAGCAAATAGCGCGGCTTGCTTTGGGCTGTTTATTTTGTTTAACGATCAGTAAAGGCGAGAGGTCGAAAGCCCTAAAGAAGAACGGCTGCTTCTTGGAACGCTTGCAAATTGTCCCGTTAAGTAGGTGGGTGGTTTTTTTGTTTTCGTTTTGTTTTTTTAAGTGCAGCCTCTGACTCTTTTTTGTCTGTGGAGTATTTTGCAACGATGTTCAAAGGAAAGCGCTGTTACTGAAGCCTCTAGGAGCAGCGGCTCGAGCACGACACGCGGCGACGCTGCGCCTCGCAGCAGGCGCTGTAAATAAGGGCAGATGAGCCGAGGCGAGGGGGGTGAAATCTCTGCAAAGGGCAGGCGGGGGGGCTCTGCAGGGCTCTGCAGCGGTGTGCGCGTGCCGGGGGCGGCCGCGCGCCCTGCTGCCCTCGGGGCGTCAAAAAAGCGGTACGGCACGGAAAGGGGGGGCGCGCACGCGCACTGGGTTCCGCCGCGCTCACTGCTGCCACCCTGTGTCCAAAAAGCGGTACTGCACCCTGTGGGGGGGGCGCGCATGCGCACTGGGTTCCGACGTGCTCACTGCTGCCACCCTGTGTCCGAAAAGCGGTACTGCACCCGGTGGGGGGGCGCGCATGCGCACTGGGTTCCGACGTGCTCACTGCTGCCACCCTGTGTCCAAAAAGCGGTACTGCACCCGGTGGGGGGGGCGCGCATGCGCAGTGGGTTCCGACGTGCTCACTGCTGCCACCCTGTGTCCGAAAAGCGGTACTGCACCCCGTGGGGGGGGGGGCGCGCATGCGCAGACAGCCGGCGCGCACATGCTCAGTGCCGGTCGCCATGTTTGCTGCTGCTCTCCGCCGTTTCGGTAACGGGTAAGCGAATGGAGCGTGCTCGTCGCCCCTTCCCGGTGCTCTTGGAGCGGCCACGGGCACGGGCAGCCCCGGGGCGCTCGCTGGGAGCCCCGGGCTGCCGCGGCGAGCTGCGGTTCGCACGCGTGAGCCGCCCGGCTGCAGCGCCGCGCCATGAGCACGCGAGTGCGCCATTGCGGGTCTGGCCTCCCTTCGTGCTCCCGCCCGCCCCTCGGGCTCCCCCGGCTCCCCCCCCCGCCCTTCCCGCTCCCCTCGCTCCCCCCCCCGCCCCTCGGGATTCCCCGGCTCCCCCCCCGCCCCTCGGGCTCCCCCGGCTCCCCCCCCCGCCCTTCTCGCTCCCCCGCTCCCCTCCCGCTCCCCCCCCGCCCCTCCCGCTCCCCTCGCTCCCCCCCCCGCCCCTCGGGCTCCCCCGGCTCCCCCCCCCGCCCTTCCCGCTCCCCTCGCTCCCCCCCGCCCCTCGGGATTCCTCGGCTCCCCCCCGCCCCTCCCGCTCCCATCCCGCTCCCCCCCCCGCCCCTCGCGTTCCCCTCGCTCCCCCCCCCCGCGCCGTCCGAGCCGGCGCATGCGCGGTGCTCAAGCGCCACTGCCGCCGCGGTCCGTTGGCGAGCGTCGCGTGCGCGGCGGCGGGGAAGCAAGATGGCGGCGAGCAGGGAGGGCGTTTTTGCTGGGCGGCGGCGGGTGAGGGCGGAGGTGGCGTGAAGGATGTGGGGCCCCCGGGTGAGGCGAACGCGTAGGTTCGGGGGGCGTCGGGCTGCGTCCTGCCCGCTGCGGCCGTCGCTGCGTGGAGGCGGCGGTGCGGGGCGAGTGGGGGGGGGGGGCGGGCTGGGACCCGGCGCCGCGCCGGGAGCGCGGGTGTGACTTTGCGTTTTGCGTGCGCGGCGTTTAGGGCGCCGGTTCGTTGGCAGCGCGGGCCGGGGCGCGCGCTCGCCCCTGCGGAGGCGGCGCGGCGGGGCGCGGCGGAGCGGGGGGGCAGGCGGACCCCGGAGCAGGGTTGCGGCGCGGCGTCGGCCCTGTAGCGTTTCCAAACGGCTTGCCCCGTACCGTACGATGCGAAGCGGTGTATTAAGACCTTTCCTTTGAGGGAAAGAAGGAAAAAGAAAGAAAGGGGAGGGGAAAAAAAAAAAAAAAAAAAAAACCCGGGAAAGAGAAAAAGGAAGCGCGTCGTAAGTCGAAGTGTTTTCTTGGAAGCGAAATGCAATTTTCTCTCTTCGTTACAGAGGCGGAAGCGACGATAGCAAGCGCTGACAAAGAGCAAAGGCGGACGAGCGAGCGGTTTTTTGCGCTTACTCCCGAAGGGGCGGGCTGAAAGGAGGAAGCGAAAACGCGGCAGCGGACCCTCGGTCTCCCCAGAAGCTGCGACAGTAGGAGGCGTGTTCTGGCCCGGGTAACCGAGGTAACTCCCGATGCGGAACGTTCGTTCTTTCGGCCTCCCTCCCGGAGGCGGCGCTGAGGGCCGAGCGACCCGTCGCTGCCCTGCGGCTCTCGTTAACCGTAGCTGCCTTGGTTTTGCTTCGGTCGTTTGCGTTCCGTTTTGTTATCGTCCGCGCGTACGTAGAAAAGGAAAGACGGGACGTTTAATTTTTAGATTCGTCGTCGCCGCGGCCGAAGCCGAAGAGACCAGAAAAACGTCAGCGAGCCGAAGGAACGAAATCGAAGGGGACCGAGCGAGAGCCGTCTCCGTCGCCCCGAAAGGGAAAGCCCGTTCGTTCGTTCCTCCCGGCGAGGAAGGTTCGCCGGTAATGGCGATCGGAATAACCGATGACCGACACCTAACGGGAGGTGCGTACGCGTGACGGAAAGGACGCTGCTGCGTCCGTCCGTTTGCGTGCGCGCGACTCTCTCTCTCTCTGCGTCTGCGAAGCGTCGAGCTTTAAGAGCTCCGAGGCGGCCAATTCCCGTCTTAGGGGAACGGCGGTCAGGTGGCCAGAGAGAGAGGGAGAGGCGAGCGTGCGAGCGGTAAGACGAAGAGGTGCCTTTCAGGAAGGCTCAGTTAGCGCGACCCCGGGCGACTTGCCTGGCACTGGTCTTTGGGGCAGCAGGAAGCCGGCAGCTGGAAGAAAAGGGAGAGCCTTGCGGAATTGGGACTCCTTCCTTCTCGCATAGCAGATGCGCCGGTGAGCTTAGCAACACCTTTGGATTGTGCGGATTTTCTGCCGAGCTTTGAATCAGCAAGTAATTAATTAATAATTAATGTGAGAGAGAGAGAGTGAGCTTGCTTCTTTTCTCCTTCCTTCCTTCCTTCCTTCCTTCCTTCCTTCCTTCCTTCCTTCCTTCCTTCCTTCCTTCCTTCCTTCCTTCCTTCCTTCCTTCCTTCCTTCCTTCCTTCCTTCCTTCCTTCCTTCCTTCCTTCCTTCCTTCCTTCCTTCCTTCCTTCCTTCCTTCCTTCCTTCCTTCCTTCCTTCCTTCCTTCCTTCCTTCCTTCCTTCCTTCCTTCCTTCCTTCCTTCCTTCCCTCTTCCCTTGTTTTCAGTTGTTTTTTGTTTTTTCTTCTTGTTTTCTGGCTTTCACCGGGTCTCCGTCGACCAGAGCTGCCACGTGCCAGCGCGAGCCAACGGGAGGAGGAGGAATTCAGCTGCACAGCCAGCCAGAGGAGCGTCGCCCGCGAGGCCTCGCCAGCCTGCAGCTGCAGCCGGCTCCTTCTGCCACAGGTTTGCTTTTGGCTGCCGAAATTTGAGCTAGGCTTTGCACCCTGTAGCGGCGCTCTTTTGGCATTCGTAACTTGCGTTGCTGCTGGGCGTTCGGCATCGAAACCGTCACGGGGCTGAGGGGGGGCCCCGCGTTGGCCCCGCTCGGGAAAGCGTCGTCGAAGCTTTTCCCGTGTCGAGACAAACCGGTGGTTTAGAGGCCGGCGCGCTTCTGCCGTGCCTTCCTTGGAGAGGCGTTTCGTCCTCGTCTCGGCCTTGGGGGGAACTCGATTGCTTGGACGGGATTGCCGAAGGCGCGCCTCGAAACGCTAGGCCGTAAATCGCGAGGCGCGTCCGAATCGCGAGGGGCTCGTCGCTTCGTCTCTGTCCTCACCGTCCGCTTTTCTTTCGCTCTTCTCGCAGGCTTCCCTCCGGCGACGGGCGTCGCTGCGGCGTCTCGTGTGTCGCCGGCGGCGCTCTCTGTTCGCGGGATGGCAGGATCGCTGAGGTTGGAAGGGACCTCTGGAGGTCGTCTAGTGTGACCCCCCTGCTCGAGCAGGGTGGCCCAGAGCGCCTCGCACGGGATCGCGTCCGGGCGGCTTTGCGCCGTCTCCAGAGAAGGAGACTCCGCAACCTCTCGGGGCAACCTGCTCCGCTGCTCGGTCACCCTCCCGGTGAAAAAGCATTTCCTCGTGCTCGGTAAGGACGTGAGAACTCCCGCGCTCCCGGAGAGCCCGGCATCCCTGCCCCGGGCTGCTCGCTTGAGGAGGCCTCTGCGCGGAGCGTTCTTTCCAGTTACGCGCCCCGCGCGAGCCTCTCCTTCGGCCGTTTTCCCGAGGCGGCGGAAACGCTTCTGGGAAACGCCGTCGTTTCCGAAACGTTTCGCCGTGTCCTCGCCGCTAGGGCGTACCGTGAGAGCGGCGAGAGGCGGCCCACGTCTGGGCGAGGAAAGAAGCGCGGCGCAAAGAAGGCGGCACCTCTTTGGCCCGCCTGCTCCGCTTCTTAGAGAGTTTTCTTTTGGACCCGAAGATCGGGTCCGCGAGTGCCGCGCGCGCGTTTGTTCCCCCCCCGTTCTTTTAGCGAGACCGTGCGCGGCGGGACGTGAAAAAGACGCCTTTGACCGCGTGCGTGCGGCCGAAGGAACGTCAGCCCGAGAATCCGAAGAAGAGATACCGCGTGCCGGCATCTCGTACTGTTTAATAATAAAAACCGAGCAGTCTGTCAAGCAAATAGCGCGGCTTGCTTTGGGCTGTTTATTTTGTTTAACGATCAGTAAAGGCGAGAGGTCGAAAGCCCTAAAGAAGAACGGCTGCTTCTTGGAACGCTTGCAAATTGTCCCGTTAAGTAGGTGGGTGGTTTTTTTGTTTTCGTTTTGTTTTTTTAAGTGCAGCCTCTGACTCTTTTTTGTCTGTGGAGTATTTTGCAACGATGTTCAAAGGAAAGCGCTGTTACTGAAGCCTCTAGGAGCAGCGGCTCGAGCACGACACGCGGCGACGCTGCGCCTCGCAGCAGGCGCTGTAAATAAGGGCAGATGAGCCGAGGCGAGGGGGGTGAAATCTCTGCAAAGGGCAGGCGGGGGGGCTCTGCAGGGCTCTGCAGCGGTGTGCGCGTGCCGGGGGCGGCCGCGCGCCCTGCTGCCCTCGGGGCGTCAAAAAAGCGGTACGGCACGGAAAGGGGGGCGCGCACGCGCACGGTGGCCGGCTGCGCTCACTGCTCCCCTCGGGGCGTCAAAAAAGCGGTATGGCACGGAAAGGGGGGACGCGGACGCGCACGGCGGCCGGCCGCGCGCCCTGCTGCGCTGGGGGCGTCAAAAAAGCAGTATGGCACGGAAAGGGGGGACGCGCATGCGCACGGTGGCCGGCTGCGCTCACTGCTCCCCTCGGGGCGTCAAAAAAGCGGTATGGCACGGAAAGGGGGGACGCGGACGCGCACGGCGGCCGGCCGCGCGCCCTGCTGCGCTGGGGGCGTCAAAGAAGCGGTATGGCACGGAAAGGGGGGACGCGCACGCGCACGGCGGCCGGCCGCGCGCCCTGCTGCGCTGGGGGCGTCAAAAAAGCGGTATGGCACGGAAAGGGGGGACGCGCACGCGCACGGCGGCCGGACGCGCGCCCTGCTGCCTTCGGGGCGTCAAAGAAGCGGTATGGCACGGAAAGGGGGGACGCGCACGCGCACGGCGGCGAGCCGCGCGCCCTGCTGCCTTCGGGGCGTCAAAGAAGCGGTATGGCACGGAAAGGGGGGCGCGCACGCGCACGGCGGCCGGCTGCGCTCACTGCTCCCCTCGGGGCGTCAAAAAAGCGGTATGGCACGGAAAGGGGGGCGCGCACGCGCACGGTGGCCGGCCGCGCGCCCTGCTGCGCTGGGGGCGTCAAAAAAGTGGTACGGCACGGAAAGGGGGGCGCGCACGCGCACGGTGGCCGGCTGCGCTCACTGCTCCCCTCGGGGCGTCAAAAAAGCGGTATGGCACGGTAAGGGGGGCGCGCGGGTGCACGGTGGCCGGCTGCGCTCACTGCTCCCCTCGGGGCGTCAAAAAAGCGGTACGGCACGGAAAGGGGGGGCGCGCACGCGCACTGGGTTCCGCCGCGCTCACTGCTGCCACCCTGTGTCCAAAAAGCGGTACTGCACCCTGTGGGGGGGGCGCGCATGCGCACTGGGTTCCGACGTGCTCACTGCTGCCACCCTGTGTCCGAAAAGCGGTACTGCACCCGGTGGGGGGGCGCGCATGCGCACTGGGTTCCGACGTGCTCACTGCTGCCACCCTGTGTCCAAAAAGCGGTACTGCACCCGGTGGGGGGGGCGCGCATGCGCAGTGGGTTCCGACGTGCTCACTGCTGCCACCCTGTGTCCGAAAAGCGGTACTGCACCCCGTGGGGGGGGGGCGCGCATGCGCAGACAGCCGGCGCGCACATGCTCAGTGCCGGTCGCCATGTTTGCTGCTGCTCTCCGCCGTTTCGGTAACGGGTAAGCGAATGGAGCGTGCTCGTCGCCCCTTCCCGGTGCTCTTGGAGCGGCCACGGGCACGGGCAGCCCCGGGGCGCTCGCTGGGAGCCCCGGGCTGCCGCGGCGAGCTGCGGTTCGCACGCGTGAGCCGCCCGGCTGCAGCGCCGCGCCATGAGCACGCGAGTGCGCCATTGCGGGTCTGGCCTCCCTTCGTGCTCCCGCCCGCCCCTCGGGCTCCCCCGGCTCCCCCCCCCGCCCTTCCCGCTCCCCTCGCTCCCCCCCCCGCCCCTCGGGATTCCCCGGCTCCCCCCCGCCCCTCGGGCTCCCCCGGCTCCCCCCCCCGCCCTTCTCGCTCCCCCGCTCCCCTCCCGCTCCCCCCCCGCCCCTCCCGCTCCCCTCGCTCCCCCCCCCGCCCCTCGGGCTCCCCCGGCTCCCCCCCCCGCCCTTCCCGCTCCCCTCGCTCCCCCCCGCCCCTCGGGATTCCTCGGCTCCCCCCCGCCCCTCCCGCTCCCATCCCGCTCCCCCCCCCGCCCCTCGCGTTCCCCTCGCTCCCCCCCCCCGCGCCGTCCGAGCCGGCGCATGCGCGGTGCTCAAGCGCCACTGCCGCCGCGGTCCGTTGGCGAGCGTCGCGTGCGCGGCGGCGGGGAAGCAAGATGGCGGCGAGCAGGGAGGGCGTTTTTGCTGGGCGGCGGCGGGTGAGGGCGGAGGTGGCGTGAAGGATGTGGGGCCCCCGGGTGAGGCGAACGCGTAGGTTCGGGGGGCGTCGGGCTGCGTCCTGCCCGCTGCGGCCGTCGCTGCGTGGAGGCGGCGGTGCGGGGCGAGTGGGGGGGGGGGGCGGGCTGGGACCCGGCGCCGCGCCGGGAGCGCGGGTGTGACTTTGCGTTTTGCGTGCGCGGCGTTTAGGGCGCCGGTTCGTTGGCAGCGCGGGCCGGGGCGCGCGCTCGCCCCTGCGGAGGCGGCGCGGCGGGGCGCGGCGGAGCGGGGGGGCAGGCGGACCCCGGAGCAGGGTTGCGGCGCGGCGTCGGCCCTGTAGCGTTTCCAAACGGCTTGCCCCGTACCGTACGATGCGAAGCGGTGTATTAAGACCTTTCCTTTGAGGGAAAGAAGGAAAAAGAAAGAAAGGGGAGGGGAAAAAAAAAAAAAAAAAAAAAAACCCGGGAAAGAGAAAAAGGAAGCGCGTCGTAAGTCGAAGTGTTTTCTTGGAAGCGAAATGCAATTTTCTCTCTTCGTTACAGAGGCGGAAGCGACGATAGCAAGCGCTGACAAAGAGCAAAGGCGGACGAGCGAGCGGTTTTTTGCGCTTACTCCCGAAGGGGCGGGCTGAAAGGAGGAAGCGAAAACGCGGCAGCGGACCCTCGGTCTCCCCAGAAGCTGCGACAGTAGGAGGCGCGTTCTGGCCCGGGTAACCGAGGTAACTCCCGATGCGGAACGTTCGTTCTTTCGGCCTCCCTCCCGGAGGCGGCGCTGAGGGCCGAGCGACCCGTCGCTGCCCTGCGGCTCTCGTTAACCGTAGCTGCCTTGGTTTTGCTTCGGTCGTTTGCGTTCCGTTTTGTTATCGTCCGCGCGTACGTAGAAAAGGAAAGACGGGAGGAAAGACGGGACGTTTAATTTTTAGATTCGTCGTCGCCGCGGCCGAAGCCGAAGAGACCAGAAAAACGTCAGCGAGCCGAAGGAACGAAATCGAAGGGGACCGAGCGAGAGCCGTCTCCGTCGCCCCGAAAGGGAAAGCCCGTTCGTTCGTTCCTCCCGGCGAGGAAGGTTCGCCGGTAATGGCGATCGGAATAACCGATGACCGACACCTAACGGGAGGTGCGTACGCGTGACGGAAAGGACGCTGCTGCGTCCGTCCGTTTGCGTGCGCGCGACTCTCTCTCTCTCTGCGTCTGCGAAGCGTCGAGCTTTAAGAGCTCCGAGGCGGCCAATTCCCGTCTTAGGGGAACGGCGGTCAGGTGGCCGGAGAGAGAGGGAGAGGCGAGCGTGCGAGCGGTAAGACGAAGAGGTGCCTTTCAGGAAGGCTCAGTTAGCGCGACCCCGGGCGACTTGCCTGGCACTGGTCTTTGGGGCAGCAGGAAGCCGGCAGCTGGAAGAAAAGGGAGAGCCTTGCGGAATTGGGACTCCTTCCTTCTCGCATAGCAGATGCGCCGGTGAGCTTAGCAACACCTTTGGATTGTGCGGATTTTCTGCCGAGCTTTGAATCAGCAAGTAATTAATTAATAATTAATGTGAGAGAGAGAGAGTGAGCTTGCTTCTTTTCTCCTTCCTTCCTTCCTTCCTTCCTTCCTTCCTTCCTTCCTTCCTTCCTTCCTTCCTTCCTTCCTTCCTTCCTTCCTTCCTTCCTTCCTTCCTTCCTTCCTTCCTTCCTTCCTTCCTTCCTTCCTTCCTTCCTTCCTTCCTTCCTTCCTTCCTTCCTTCCTTCCTTCCTTCCTTCCTTCCTTCCTTCCTTCCTTCCTTCCTTCCTTCCTTCCTTCCTTCCTTCCTTCCTTCCTTCCTTCCTTCCTTCCTTCCCTCTTCCCTTGTTTTCAGTTGTTTTTTGTTTTTTCTTCTTGTTTTCTGGCTTTCACCGGGTCTCCGTCGACCAGAGCTGCCACGTGCCAGCGCGAGCCAACGGGGGGAGGAGGAATTCAGCTGCACAGCCAGCCAGAGGAGCGTCGCCCGCGAGGCCTCGCCAGCCTGCAGCTGCAGCCGGCTCCTTCTGCCACAGGTTTGCTTTTGGCTGCCGAAATTTGAGCTAGGCTTTGCACCCTGTAGCGGCGCTCTTTTGGCATTCGTAACTTGCGTTGCTGCTGGGCGTTCGGCATCGAAACCGTCACGGGGCTGAGGGGGGGCCCCGCGTTGGCCCCGCTCGGGAAAGCGTCGTCGAAGCTTTTCCCGTGTCGAGACAAACCGGTGGTTTAGAGGCCGGCGCGCTTCTGCCGTGCCTTCCTTGGAGAGGCGTTTCGTCCTCGTCTCGGCCTTGGGGGGAACTCGATTGCTTGGACGGGATTGCCGAAGGCGCGCCTCGAAACGCTAGGCCGTAAATCGCGAGGCGCGTCCGAATCGCGAGGGGCTCGTCGCTTCGTCTCTGTCCTCACCGTCCGCTTTTCTTTCGCTCTTCTCGCAGGCTTCCCTCCGGCGACGGGCGTCGCTGCGGCGTCTCGTGTGTCGCCGGCGGCGCTCTCTGTTCGCGGGATGGCAGGATCGCTGAGGTTGGAAGGGACCTCTGGAGGTCGTCTAGTGCGACCCCCCTGCTCGAGCAGGGTGGCCCAGAGCGCCTCGCACGGGATCGCGTCCGGGCGGCTTTGCGCCGTCTCCAGAGAAGGAGACTCCGCAACCTCTCGGGGCAACCTGCTCCGCTGCTCGGTCACCCTCCCGGTGAAAAAGCATTTCCTCGTGCTCGGTAAGGACGTGAGAACTCCCGCGCTCCCGGAGAGCCCGGCATCCCTGCCCCGGGCTGCTCGCTTGAGGAGGCCTCTGCGCGGAGCGTTCTTTCCAGTTACGCGCCCCGCGCGAGCCTCTCCTTCGGCCGTTTTCCCGAGGCGGCGGAAACGCTTCTGGGAAACGCCGTCGTTTCCGAAACGTTTCGCCGTGTCCTCGCCGCTAGGGCGTACCGTGAGAGCGGCGAGAGGCGGCCCACGTCTGGGCGAGGAAAGAAGCGCGGCGCAAAGAAGGCGGCACCTCTTTGGCCCGCCTGCTCCGCTTCTTAGAGAGTTTTCTTTTGGACCCGAAGATCGGGTCCGCGAGTGCCGCGCGCGCGTTTGTTCCCCCCCCGTTCTTTTAGCGAGACCGTGCGCGGCGGGACGTGAAAAAGACGCCTTTGACCGCGTGCGTGCGGCCGAAGGAACGTCAGCCCGAGAATCCGAAGAAGAGATACCGCGTGCCGGCATCTCGTACTGTTTAATAATAAAAACCGAGCAGTCTGTCAAGCAAATAGCGCGGCTTGCTTTGGGCTGTTTATTTTGTTTAACGATCAGTAAAGGCGAGAGGTCGAAAGCCCTAAAGAAGAACGGCTGCTTCTTGGAACGCTTGCAAATTGTCCCGTTAAGTAGGTGGGTGGTTTTTTTGTTTTCGTTTTGTTTTTTTAAGTGCAGCCTCTGACTCTTTTTTGTCTGTGGAGTATTTTGCAACGATGTTCAAAGGAAAGCGCTGTTACTGAAGCCTCTAGGAGCAGCGGCTCGAGCACGACACGCGGCGACGCTGCGCCTCGCAGCAGGCGCTGTAAATAAGGGCAGATGAGCCGAGGCGAGGGGGGTGAAATCTCTGCAAAGGGCAGGCGGGGGGGCTCTGCAGGGCTCTGCAGCGGTGTGCGCGTGCCGGGGGCGGCCGCGCGCCCTGCTGCCCTCGGGGCGTCAAAAAAGCGGTACGGCACGGAAAGGGGGGCGCGCACGCGCACGGTGGCCGGCTGCGCTCACTGCTCCCCTCGGGGCGTCAAAAAAGCGGTATGGCACGGAAAGGGGGGACGCGGACGCGCACGGCGGCCGGCCGCGCGCCCTGCTGCGCTGGGGGCGTCAAAAAAGCAGTATGGCACGGAAAGGGGGGACGCGCATGCGCACGGTGGCCGGCTGCGCTCACTGCTCCCCTCGGGGCGTCAAAAAAGCGGTATGGCACGGAAAGGGGGGACGCGGACGCGCACGGCGGCCGGCCGCGCGCCCTGCTGCGCTGGGGGCGTCAAAGAAGCGGTATGGCACGGAAAGGGGGGACGCGCACGCGCACGGCGGCCGGCCGCGCGCCCTGCTGCGCTGGGGGCGTCAAAAAAGCGGTATGGCACGGAAAGGGGGGACGCGCACGCGCACGGCGGCCGGACGCGCGCCCTGCTGCCTTCGGGGCGTCAAAGAAGCGGTATGGCACGGAAAGGGGGGACGCGCACGCGCACGGCGGCGAGCCGCGCGCCCTGCTGCCTTCGGGGCGTCAAAGAAGCGGTATGGCACGGAAAGGGGGGCGCGCACGCGCACGGCGGCCGGCTGCGCTCACTGCTCCCCTCGGGGCGTCAAAAAAGCGGTATGGCACGGAAAGGGGGGCGCGCACGCGCACGGTGGCCGGCCGCGCGCCCTGCTGCGCTGGGGGCGTCAAAAAAGTGGTACGGCACGGAAAGGGGGGCGCGCACGCGCACGGTGGCCGGCTGCGCTCACTGCTCCCCTCGGGGCGTCAAAAAAGCGGTATGGCACGGTAAGGGGGGCGCGCGGGTGCACGGTGGCCGGCTGCGCTCACTGCTCCCCTCGGGGCGTCAAAAAAGCGGTACGGCACGGAAAGGGGGGGGCGCGCACGCGCACTGGGTTCCGCCGCGCTCACTGCTGCCACCCTGTGTCCAAAAAGCGGTACTGCACCCTGTGGGGGGGGCGCGCATGCGCACTGGGTTCCGACGTGCTCACTGCTGCCACCCTGTGTCCGAAAAGCGGTACTGCACCCGGTGGGGGGCGCGCATGCGCACTGGGTTCCGACGTGCTCACTGCTGCCACCCTGTGTCCAAAAAGCGGTACTGCACCCGGTGGGGGGGGGCGCGCATGCGCAGTGGGTTCCGACGTGCTCACTGCTGCCACCCTGTGTCCGAAAAGCGGTACTGCACCCCGTGGGGGGGGGGGCGCGCATGCGCAGACAGCCGGCGCGCACATGCTCAGTGCCGGTCGCCATGTTTGCTGCTGCTCTCCGCCGTTTCGGTAACGGGTAAGCGAATGGAGCGTGCTCGTCGCCCCTTCCCGGTGCTCTTGGAGCGGCCACGGGCACGGGCAGCCCCGGGGCGCTCGCTGGGAGCCCCGGGCTGCCGCGGCGAGCTGCGGTTCGCACGCGTGAGCCGCCCGGCTGCAGCGCCGCGCCATGAGCACGCGAGTGCGCCATTGCGGGTCTGGCCTCCCTTCGTGCTCCCGCCCGCCCCTCGGGCTCCCCCGGCTCCCCCCCCCGCCCTTCCCGCTCCCCTCGCTCCCCCCCCCGCCCCTCGGGATTCCCCGGCTCCCCCCCGCCCCTCGGGCTCCCCCGGCTCCCCCCCCCCGCCCTTCTCGCTCCCCCGCTCCCCTCCCGCTCCCCCCCCGCCCCTCCCGCTCCCCTCGCTCCCCCCCCCGCCCCTCGGGCTCCCCCGGCTCCCCCCCCCCGCCCTTCCCGCTCCCCTCGCTCCCCCCCCGCCCCTCGGGATTCCTCGGCTCCCCCCCGCCCCTCCCGCTCCCATCCCGCTCCCCCCCCCGCCCCTCGCGTTCCCCTCGCTCCCCCCCCCCGCGCCGTCCGAGCCGGCGCATGCGCGGTGCTCAAGCGCCACTGCCGCCGCGGTCCGTTGGCGAGCGTCGCGTGCGCGGCGGCGGGGAAGCAAGATGGCGGCGAGCAGGGAGGGCGTTTTTGCTGGGCGGCGGCGGGTGAGGGCGGAGGTGGCGTGAAGGATGTGGGGCCCCCGGGTGAGGCGAACGCGTAGGTTCGGGGGGCGTCGGGCTGCGTCCTGCCCGCTGCGGCCGTCGCTGCGTGGAGGCGGCGGTGCGGGGCGAGTGGGGGGGGGGGGCGGGCTGGGACCCGGCGCCGCGCCGGGAGCGCGGGTGTGACTTTGCGTTTTGCGTGCGCGGCGTTTAGGGCGCCGGTTCGTTGGCAGCGCGGGCCGGGGCGCGCGCTCGCCCCTGCGGAGGCGGCGCGGCGGGGCGCGGCGGAGCGGGGGGGCAGGCGGACCCCGGAGCAGGGTTGCGGCGCGGCGTCGGCCCTGTAGCGTTTCCAAACGGCTTGCCCCGTACCGTACGATGCGAAGCGGTGTATTAAGACCTTTCCTTTGAGGGAAAGAAGGAAAAAGAAAGAAAGGGGAGGGGAAAAAAAAAAAAAAAAAAAAAACCCGGGAAAGAGAAAAAGGAAGCGCGTCGTAAGTCGAAGTGTTTTCTTGGAAGCGAAATGCAATTTTCTCTCTTCGTTACAGAGGCGGAAGCGACGATAGCAAGCGCTGACAAAGAGCAAAGGCGGACGAGCGAGCGGTTTTTTGCGCTTACTCCCGAAGGGGCGGGCTGAAAGGAGGAAGCGAAAACGCGGCAGCGGACCCTCGGTCTCCCCAGAAGCTGCGACAGTAGGAGGCGTGTTCTGGCCCGGGTAACCGAGGTAACTCCCGATGCGGAACGTTCGTTCTTTCGGCCTCCCTCCCGGAGGCGGCGCTGAGGGCCGAGCGACCCGTCGCTGCCCTGCGGCTCTCGTTAACCGTAGCTGCCTTGGTTTTGCTTCGGTCGTTTGCGTTCCGTTTTGTTATCGTCCGCGCGTACGTAGAAAAGGAAAGACGGGACGTTTAATTTTTAGATTCGTCGTCGCCGCGGCCGAAGCCGAAGAGACCAGAAAAACGTCAGCGAGCCGAAGGAACGAAATCGAAGGGGACCGAGCGAGAGCCGTCTCCGTCGCCCCGAAAGGGAAAGCCCGTTCGTTCGTTCCTCCCGGCGAGGAAGGTTCGCCGGTAATGGCGATCGGAATAACCGATGACCGACACCTAACGGGAGGTGCGTACGCGTGACGGAAAGGACGCTGCTGCGTCCGTCCGTTTGCGTGCGCGCGACTCTCTCTCTCTCTGCGTCTGCGAAGCGTCGAGCTTTAAGAGCTCCGAGGCGGCCAATTCCCGTCTTAGGGGAACGGCGGTCAGGTGGCCGGAGAGAGAGGGAGAGGCGAGCGTGCGAGCGGTAAGACGAAGAGGTGCCTTTCAGGAAGGCTCAGTTAGCGCGACCCCGGGCGACTTGCCTGGCACTGGTCTTTGGGGCAGCAGGAAGCCGGCAGCTGGAAGAAAAGGGAGAGCCTTGCGGAATTGGGACTCCTTCCTTCTCGCATAGCAGATGCGCCGGTGAGCTTAGCAACACCTTTGGATTGTGCGGATTTTCTGCCGAGCTTTGAATCAGCAAGTAATTAATTAATAATTAATGTGAGAGAGAGAGAGTGAGCTTGCTTCTTTTCTCCTTCCTTCCTTCCTTCCTTCCTTCCTCCCTTCCTCCCTTCCTCCCTCCCTCCCTCCCTCCCTCCCTCTTCCCTTGTTTTCAGTTGTTTTTTGTTTTTTCTTCTTGTTTTCTGGCTTTCACCGGGTCTCCGTCGACCAGAGCTGCCACGTGCCAGCGCGAGCCAACGGGGGGAGGAGGAATTCAGCTGCACAGCCAGCCAGAGGAGCGTCGCCCGCGAGGCCTCGCCAGCCTGCAGCTGCAGCCGGCTCCTTCTGCCCCAGGTTTGCTTTTGGCTGCCGAAATTTGAGCTAGGCTTTGCACCCTGTAGCGGCGCTCTTTTGGCATTCGTAACTTGCGTTGCTGCTGGGCGTTCGGCATCGAAACCGTCACGGGGCTGAGGGGGGGCCCCGCGTTGGCCCCGCTCGGGAAAGCGTCGTCGAAGCTTTTCCCGTGTCGAGACAAACCGGTGGTTTAGAGGCCGGCGCGCTTCTGCCGTGCCTTCCTTGGAGAGGCGTTTCGTCCTCGTCTCGGCCTTGGGGGGAACTCGATTGCTTGGACGGGATTGCCGAAGGCGCGCCTCGAAACGCTAGGCCGTAAATCGCGAGGCGCGTCCGAATCGCGAGGGGCTCGTCGCTTCGTCTCTGTCCTCACCGTCCGCTTTTCTTTCGCTCTTCTCGCAGGCTTCCCTCCGGCGACGGGCGTCGCTGCGGCGTCTCGTGTGTCGCCGGCGGCGCTCTCTGTTCGCGGGATGGCAGGATCGCTGAGGTTGGAAGGGACCTCTGGAGGTCGTCTAGTGCGACCCCCCTGCTCGAGCAGGGTGGCCCAGAGCGCCTCGCACGGGATCGCGTCCGGGCGGCTTTGCGCCGTCTCCAGAGAAGGAGACTCCGCAACCTCTCGGGGCAACCTGCTCCGCTGCTCGGTCACCCTCCCGGTGAAAAAGCATTTCCTCGTGCTCGGTAAGGACGTGAGAACTCCCGCGCTCCCGGAGAGCCCGGCATCCCTGCCCCGGGCTGCTCGCTTGAGGAGGCCTCTGCGCGGAGCGTTCTTTCCAGTTACGCGCCCCGCGCGAGCCTCTCCTTCGGCCGTTTTCCCGAGGCGGCGGAAACGCTTCTGGGAAACGCCGTCGTTTCCGAAACGTTTCGCCGTGTCCTCGCCGCTAGGGCGTACCGTGAGAGCGGCGAGAGGCGGCCCACGTCTGGGCGAGGAAAGAAGCGCGGCGCAAAGAAGGCGGCACCTCTTTGGCCCGCCTGCTCCGCTTCTTAGAGAGTTTTCTTTTGGACCCGAAGATCGGGTCCGCGAGTGCCGCGCGCGCGTTTGTTCCCCCCCCGTTCTTTTAGCGAGACCGTGCGCGGCGGGACGTGAAAAAGACGCCTTTGACCGCGTGCGTGCGGCCGAAGGAACGTCAGCCCGAGAATCCGAAGAAGAGATACCGCGTGCCGGCATCTCGTACTGTTTAATAATAAAAACCGAGCAGTCTGTCAAGCAAATAGCGCGGCTTGCTTTGGGCTGTTTATTTTGTTTAACGATCAGTAAAGGCGAGAGGTCGAAAGCCCTAAAGAAGAACGGCTGCTTCTTGGAACGCTTGCAAATTGTCCCGTTAAGTAGGTGGGTGGTTTTTTTGTTTTCGTTTTGTTTTTTTAAGTGCAGCCTCTGACTCTTTTTTGTCTGTGGAGTATTTTGCAACGATGTTCAAAGGAAAGCGCTGTTACTGAAGCCTCTAGGAGCAGCGGCTCGAGCACGACACGCGGCGACGCTGCGCCTCGCAGCAGGCGCTGTAAATAAGGGCAGATGAGCCGAGGCGAGGGGGGTGAAATCTCTGCAAAGGGCAGGCGGGGGGGCTCTGCAGGGCTCTGCAGCGGTGTGCGCGTGCCGGGGGCGGCCGCGCGCCCTGCTGCCCTCGGGGCGTCAAAAAAGCGGTACGGCACGGAAAGGGGGGCGCGCACGCGCACGGTGGCCGGCTGCGCTCACTGCTGCCCTCGGGGCGTCAAAAAAGCGGTATGGCACGGAAAGGGGGGACGCGGACGCGCACGGCGGCCGGCCGCGCGCCCTGCTGCGCTGGGGGCGTCAAAAAAGCAGTATGGCACGGAAAGGGGGGACGCGCATGCGCACGGTGGCCGGCTGCGCTCACTGCTCCCCTCGGGGCGTCAAAAAAGCGGTATGGCACGGAAAGGGGGGACGCGGACGCGCACGGCGGCCGGCCGCGCGCCCTGCTGCGCTGGGGGCGTCAAAGAAGCGGTATGGCACGGAAAGGGGGGACGCGCACGCGCACGGCGGCCGGCCGCGCGCCCTGCTGCGCTGGGGGCGTCAAAAAAGCGGTATGGCACGGAAAGGGGGGACGCGCACGCGCACGGCGGCCGGACGCGCGCCCTGCTGCCTTCGGGGCGTCAAAGAAGCGGTATGGCACGGAAAGGGGGGACGCGCACGCGCACGGCGGCGAGCCGCGCGCCCTGCTGCCTTCGGGGCGTCAAAGAAGCGGTATGGCACGGAAAGGGGGGCGCGCACGCGCACGGCGGCCGGCTGCGCTCACTGCTCCCCTCGGGGCGTCAAAAAAGCGGTATGGCACGGAAAGGGGGGCGCGCACGCGCACGGTGGCCGGCCGCGCGCCCTGCTGCGCTGGGGGCGTCAAAAAAGTGGTACGGCACGGAAAGGGGGGCGCGCACGCGCACGGTGGCCGGCTGCGCTCACTGCTCCCCTCGGGGCGTCAAAAAAGCGGTATGGCACGGTAAGGGGGGCGCGCGGGTGCACGGTGGCCGGCTGCGCTCACTGCTCCCCTCGGGGCGTCAAAAAAGCGGTACGGCACGGAAAGGGGGGGCGCGCACGCGCACTGGGTTCCGCCGCGCTCACTGCTGCCACCCTGTGTCCAAAAAGCGGTACTGCACCCTGTGGGGGGGGCGCGCATGCGCACTGGGTTCCGACGTGCTCACTGCTGCCACCCTGTGTCCGAAAAGCGGTACTGCACCCGGTGGGGGGCGCGCATGCGCACTGGGTTCCGACGTGCTCACTGCTGCCACCCTGTGTCCAAAAAGCGGTACTGCACCCGGTGGGGGGGGCGCGCATGCGCAGTGGGTTCCGACGTGCTCACTGCTGCCACCCTGTGTCCGAAAAGCGGTACTGCACCCCGTGGGGGGGGGGGGGCGCGCATGCGCAGACAGCCGGCGCGCACATGCTCAGTGCCGGTCGCCATGTTTGCTGCTGCTCTCCGCCGTTTCGGTAACGGGTAAGCGAATGGAGCGTGCTCGTCGCCCCTTCCCGGTGCTCTTGGAGCGGCCACGGGCACGGGCAGCCCCGGGGCGCTCGCTGGGAGCCCCGGGCTGCCGCGGCGAGCTGCGGTTCGCACGCGTGAGCCGCCCGGCTGCAGCGCCGCGCCATGAGCACGCGAGTGCGCCATTGCGGGTCTGGCCTCCCTTCGTGCTCCCGCCCGCCCCTCGGGCTCCCCCGGCTCCCCCCCCCCGCCCTTCCCGCTCCCCTCGCTCCCCCCCCCGCCCCTCGGGATTCCCCGGCTCCCCCCCGCCCCTCGGGCTCCCCCGGCTCCCCCCCCCCGCCCTTCTCGCTCCCCCCGCTCCCCTCCCGCTCCCCCCCCGCCCCTCCCGCTCCCCTCGCTCCCCCCCCCCGCCCCTCGGGCTCCCCCGGCTCCCCCCCCCGCCCTTCCCGCTCCCCTCGCTCCCCCCCGCCCCTCGGGATTCCTCGGCTCCCCCCCGCCCCTCCCGCTCCCATCCCGCTCCCCCCCCCGCCCCTCGCGTTCCCCTCGCTCCCCCCCCCCCGCGCCGTCCGAGCCGGCGCATGCGCGGTGCTCAAGCGCCACTGCCGCCGCGGTCCGTTGGCGAGCGTCGCGTGCGCGGCGGCGGGGAAGCAAGATGGCGGCGAGCAGGGAGGGCGTTTTTGCTGGGCGGCGGCGGGTGAGGGCGGAGGTGGCGTGAAGGATGTGGGGCCCCCGGGTGAGGCGAACGCGTAGGTTCGGGGGGCGTCGGGCTGCGTCCTGCCCGCTGCGGCCGTCGCTGCGTGGAGGCGGCGGTGCGGGGCGAGTGGGGGGGGGGGGCGGGCTGGGACCCGGCGCCGCGCCGGGAGCGCGGGTGTGACTTTGCGTTTTGCGTGCGCGGCGTTTAGGGCGCCGGTTCGTTGGCAGCGCGGGCCGGGGCGCGCGCTCGCCCCTGCGGAGGCGGCGCGGCGGGGCGCGGCGGAGCGGGGGGGCAGGCGGACCCCGGAGCAGGGTTGCGGCGCGGCGTCGGCCCTGTAGCGTTTCCAAACGGCTTGCCCCGTACCGTACGATGCGAAGCGGTGTATTAAGACCTTTCCTTTGAGGGAAAGAAGGAAAAAGAAAGAAAGGGGAGGGGAAAAAAAAAAAAAAAAAAAAAACCCGGGAAAGAGAAAAAGGAAGCGCGTCGTAAGTCGAAGTGTTTTCTTGGAAGCGAAATGCAATTTTCTCTCTTCGTTACAGAGGCGGAAGCGACGATAGCAAGCGCTGACAAAGAGCAAAGGCGGACGAGCGAGCGGTTTTTTGCGCTTACTCCCGAAGGGGCGGGCTGAAAGGAGGAAGCGAAAACGCGGCAGCGGACCCTCGGTCTCCCCAGAAGCTGCGACAGTAGGAGGCGTGTTCTGGCCCGGGTAACCGAGGTAACTCCCGATGCGGAACGTTCGTTCTTTCGGCCTCCCTCCCGGAGGCGGCGCTGAGGGCCGAGCGACCCGTCGCTGCCCTGCGGCTCTCGTTAACCGTAGCTGCCTTGGTTTTGCTTCGGTCGTTTGCGTTCCGTTTTGTTATCGTCCGCGCGTACGTAGAAAAGGAAAGACGGGACGTTTAATTTTTAGATTCGTCGTCGCCGCGGCCGAAGCCGAAGAGACCAGAAAAACGTCAGCGAGCCGAAGGAACGAAATCGAAGGGGACCGAGCGAGAGCCGTCTCCGTCGCCCCGAAAGGGAAAGCCCGTTCGTTCGTTCCTCCCGGCGAGGAAGGTTCGCCGGTAATGGCGATCGGAATAACCGATGACCGACACCTAACGGGAGGTGCGTACGCGTGACGGAAAGGACGCTGCTGCGTCCGTCCGTTTGCGTGCGCGCGACTCTCTCTCTCTCTGCGTCTGCGAAGCGTCGAGCTTTAAGAGCTCCGAGGCGGCCAATTCCCGTCTTAGGGGAACGGCGGTCAGGTGGCCGGAGAGAGAGGGAGAGGCGAGCGTGCGAGCGGTAAGACGAAGAGGTGCCTTTCAGGAAGGCTCAGTTAGCGCGACCCCGGGCGACTTGCCTGGCACTGGTCTTTGGGGCAGCAGGAAGCCGGCAGCTGGAAGAAAAGGGAGAGCCTTGCGGAATTGGGACTCCTTCCTTCTCGCATAGCAGATGCGCCGGTGAGCTTAGCAACACCTTTGGATTGTGCGGATTTTCTGCCGAGCTTTGAATCAGCAAGTAATTAATTAATAATTAATGTGAGAGAGAGAGAGTGAGCTTGCTTCTTTTCTCCTTCCTTCCTTCCTTCCTTCCTTCCTTCCTTCCTTCCTTCCTTCCTTCCTTCCTTCCTTCCTTCCTTCCTTCCTTCCTTCCTTCCTTCCTTCCTTCCTTCCTTCCTTCCTTCCTTCCTTCCTTCCTTCCTTCCTTCCTTCCTTCCTTCCTTCCTTCCTTCCTTCCTTCCTTCCTTCCTTCCTTCCTTCCTTCTCCTTCCTTCCTTCCTTCCTTCCTTCCTTCCCTCTTCCCTTGTTTTCAGTTGTTTTTTGTTTTTTCTTCTTGTTTTCTGGCTTTCACCGGGTCTCCGTCGACCAGAGCTGCCACGTGCCAGCGCGAGCCAACGGGGGGAGGAGGAATTCAGCTGCACAGCCAGCCAGAGGAGCGTCGCCCGCGAGGCCTCGCCAGCCTGCAGCTGCAGCCGGCTCCTTCTGCCACAGGTTTGCTTTTGGCTGCCGAAATTTGAGCTAGGCTTTGCACCCTGTAGCGGCGCTCTTTTGGCATTCGTAACTTGCGTTGCTGCTGGGCGTTCGGCATCGAAACCGTCACGGGGCTGAGGGGGGGCCCCGCGTTGGCCCCGCTCGGGAAAGCGTCGTCGAAGCTTTTCCCGTGTCGAGACAAACCGGTGGTTTAGAGGCCGGCGCGCTTCTGCCGTGCCTTCCTTGGAGAGGCGTTTCGTCCTCGTCTCGGCCTTGGGGGGAACTCGATTGCTTGGACGGGATTGCCGAAGGCGCGCCTCGAAACGCTAGGCCGTAAATCGCGAGGCGCGTCCGAATCGCGAGGGGCTCGTCGCTTCGTCTCTGTCCTCACCGTCCGCTTTTCTTTCGCTCTTCTCGCAGGCTTCCCTCCGGCGACGGGCGTCGCTGCGGCGTCTCGTGTGTCGCCGGCGGCGCTCTCTGTTCGCGGGATGGCAGGATCGCTGAGGTTGGAAGGGACCTCTGGAGGTCGTCTAGTGCGACCCCCCTGCTCGAGCAGGGTGGCCCAGAGCGCCTCGCACGGGATCGCGTCCGGGCGGCTTTGCGCCGTCTCCAGAGAAGGAGACTCCGCAACCTCTCGGGGCAACCTGCTCCGTTGCTCGGTAAGGACGTGAGAACTCCCGCGCTCCCGGAGAGCCCGGCATCCCTGCCCCGGGCTGCTCGCTTGAGAGGCCTCTGCGCGGAGCGTTCTTTCCAGTTACGCGCCCCGCGCGAGCCTCTCCTTCGGCCGTTTTCCCGAGGCGGCGGAAACGCTTCTGGGAAACGCCGTCGTTTCCGAAACGTTTCGCCGTGTCCTCGCCGCTAGGGCGTACCGTGAGAGCGGCGAGAGGCGGCCCACGTCTGGGCGAGGAAAGAAGCGCGGCGCAAAGAAGGCGGCACCTCTTTGGCCCCGCCTGCTCCGCTTCTTAGAGAGTTTTCTTTTGGACCCGAAGATCGGGTCCGCGAGTGCCGCGCGCGCGTTGTTCCCCCCCCCGTTCTTTTAGCGAGACCGTGCGCGGCGGGACGTGAGACCAAGACGCCTTTGACCGCGTGCGTGCGGCCGAAGGAACGTCAGCCCGAGAATCCGAAGAAGAGATTACCGCGTGCCGGCATCTCGTACTGTTTAATAATAAAAACCGAGCAGTCTGTCAAGCAAATAGCGCGGCTTGCTTTGGGCTGTTTATTTTGTTTAACGATCAGTAAGGCGAGAGGTCGAAAGCCCTAAAGAAGAACGGCTGCTTCTTGGAACGCTTGCAAATTGTCCCGTTAAGTAGGTGGGTGGTTTTTTTGTTTTCGTTTTGTTTTTTTAAGTGCAGCCTCTGACTCTTTTTTGTCTGTGGAGTATTTTGCAACGATGTTCAAAGGAAAGCGCTGTTACTGAAGCCTCTAGGAGCAGCGCTCGAGCACGACACGCGGCGACGCTGCGCCTCGCAGCAGGCGCTGTAAATAAGGGCAGATGAGCCGAGGCGAGGGGGGTGAAATCTCTGCAAAAGGGCAGGCGGGGGGGCTCTGCAGGGCTCTGCAGCGGTGTGCGCGTGCCTGGGGGCGGCCGCGCGCCCTGCTGCCCTCGGGGCGTCAAAAAAGCGGTACGGCACGGAAAGGGGGGCGCGCCACGCGCACGGTGGCCGGCTGCGCTCACTGCTCCCCTCGGGGCGTCAAAAAAGCGGTATGCACGGAAAGGGGGGGACGCGGACGCGCACGGCGGCCGGCCCGCGCGCCCTGCTGCGCTGGGGGCGTCAAAGAAGCGGTATGGCACGGAAAGGGGGACGCGCACGCGCACGGCGGCCGGCCGCGCGCCCTGCTGCGCTGGGGGCGTCAAAAAAGCGGTATGGCACGGAAAGGGGGACGCGCACGGCGCACGGCGGCCGGACGCGCGCCCTGCTGCCTTCGGGGGCCGGTCAAAGAAGCGGTATGGCACGGAAAGGGGGGACGCGCACTGCGCACGGCGGCGAGCCGCGCGCCCTGCTGCCTTCGGGGCGTCAAAGAAGCGGTATGGCACGGAAAGTGGGGGCGCGCACGCGCACGGCGGCCGGCTGCGCTCACTGCTCCCCTCGGGGCGTCAAAAAAGCGGTATGGCACGGAAAGGGGGGCGCGCACGCGCACGGTGGCCGGCCGCGCGCCCTGCTGCGCTGGGGGCGTTCAAAAAAGTGGTACGGCACGGAAAGGGGGGGCGCGCACGCGCACGGTGGCCGGCTGCGCTCACTGCTCCCCTCGGGGCGTCAAAAAAGCGGTATGGCACGGTAAGGGGGGCGCGCGGGTGCACGGTGGCCGGCTGCGCTCACTGCTCCCCTCGGGGCGTCAAAAAAAGCGGTACGGCACGGAAAGGGGGGGCGCGCACGCGCACTGGGTTCCGCCGCGCTCACTGCTGCCACCCTGTGTCCAAATAGCGGTACTGCACCCTGTGGGGGGGGCGCGCATGCGCACTGGGTTCCGACGTGCTCACTGCTGCCACCCTGTGTCCGAAAAGCGGTACTGCACCCGGTGGGGGGCGCGCATGCGCACTGGGTTCCGACGTGCTCACTGCTGCCACCCTGTGTCCAAAAAGCGGTACTGCACCCGGTGGGGGGGGCGCGCATGCGCAGTGGGTTCCGACGTGCCTCACTGCTGCCACCCTGTGTCCGAAAAGCGGTACTGCACCCCGTGGGGGGGGGGGCGCGCATGCGCAGACAGCCGGCGCGCACATGCTCAGTGCCGGTCGCCATGTTTGCTGCTGCTCTCCGCCGTTTCGGTAACGGGTAAGCGAATGGAGCGTGCTCGTCGCCCCTTCCCGGTGCTCTTGGAGCGGCCACGGGCACGGGCAGCCCCGGGGCGCTCGCTGGGAGCCCCGGGCTGCCGCGGCGAGCTGCGGTTCGCACGCGTGAGCCGCCCGGCTGCAGCGCCGCGCCATGAGCACGCGAGTGCGCCATTGCGGGTCTGGCCTCCCTTCGTGCTCCCGCCCGCCCCTCGGGCTCCCCCGGCTCCCCCCCCCGCCCTTCCCGCTCCCCTCGCTCCCCCCCCCCCCGCCCCTCGGGATTCCCCGGCTCCCCCCCGCCCCTCGGGCTCCCCCGGCTCCCCCCCCCGCCCTTCTCGCTCCCCCGCTCCCCTCCCGCTCCCCCCCGCCCCTCCCGCTCCCCTCGCTCCCCCCCCCCGCCCCTCGGGCTCCCCCGGCTCCCCCCCCCGCCCTTCCCGCTCCCCTCGCTCCCCCCCCGCCCTCGGGATTCCTCGGCTCCCCCCCGCCCCCTCCCGCTCCCATCCCGCTCCCCCCCCCCGCCCCTCGCGTTCCCCTCGCTCCCCCCCCCCGCGCCGTCCGAGCCGGCGCATGCGCGGTGCTCAAGCGCCACTGCCGCCGCGGTCCGTTGGCGAGCGTCGCGTGCGCGGCGGCGGGGAAGCAAGATGGCGGCGAGCAGGGGAGGGCGTTTTTGCTGGGCGGCGGCGGGTGAGGGCGGAGGTGGCGTGAAGGATGTGGGGCCCCCGGGTGAGGCGAACGCGTAGGTTCGGGGGGCGTCGGGCTGCGTCCTGCCCGCTGCGGCCGTCGCTGCGTGGAGGCGGCGGTGCGGGGCGAGGTGGGGGGGGGGGGGGCGGGCTGGGACCCGGCGCCGCGCCGGGAGCGCGGGGTGTGACTTGCGTTTTGCGTGGCGCGGCGTTTAGGGGCGCCGGTTCGTTGGCAGCGCGGGCCGGGGCTGCGCGCTCGCCCCTGCGGAGGCGGCGCGGCGGGGCGCGGCGGAGCGGGGGGGCAGGCGGACCCCGGAGCAGGGTTGCGGCGCGGCGTCGGCCCCCTGTAGCGTTTCCAAACGGCTTGCCCCGTACCGTACGATGCGAAGCGGTGTATTAAGACCTTTCCTTTGAGGGAAAGAAGGAAAAAGAAAGAAAGGGGAGGGGAAAAAAAAAAAAAAAAAAAAAAACCCGGGAAAGAGAAAAAGGAAGCGCGTCGTAAGTCGAAGTGTTTTCTTGGAAGCGAAATGCAATTTTCTCTCTTCGTTACAGAGGCGGAAGCGACGATAGCAAGCGCTGACAAAGAGCAAAGGCGGACGAGCGAGCGGTTTTTTGCGCTTACTCCCTAGAAGGGGCGGGCAGAAAGGAGGAAGCGAAAACGCGGCAGCGGACCCTCGGTCTCCCCAGAAGCTGCGACAGTAGGAGGCGTGTTCTGCCCGGGTAACCGAGGTAACTCCCGATGCGGAACGTTCGTTCTTTCGGCCTCCCCTCCCGGAGGCGGCGCTGAGGGCCGAGCGACCCGTCGCTGCCCTGCGGCTCTCGTTAACCGTAGCTGCCTTGGTTTTGCTTCGGTCGTTTGCGTTCCGTTTTGTTATCGTCCAGCGCGTACGTAGAAAAGGAAAGACGGGACGTTTAATTTTTAGATTCGTCGTCGCCGGCGGCCGAAGCCGAAGAGACCAGAAAAACGTCAGCGAGCCGAAGGAACGAAATCGAAGGGGACCGAGCGAGAGCCGTCTCCGTCGCCCCGAAAGGGAAAGCCCGTTCGTTCGTTCCTCCCGGCGAGGAAGGTTCGCCGGTAATGGCGATCGGAATAACCGATGACCGACACCTAACGGGAGGTGCGTACGCGTGACGGAAAGGACGCTGCTGCGTCCGTCCGTTTGCGTGCGCGCGACTCTCTCTCTCTCTGCGTCTGCGAAGCGTCGAGCTTTAAGAGCTCCGAGGCGGCCAATTCCCGTCTTAGGGGAACGGCGGTCAGGTGCCGGAGAGAGAGGGAGAGGCGAGCGTGCGAGCGGTAAGACGAAGAGGTGCCTTTCAGGAAGGCTCAGTTAGCGCGACCCCGGGCGACTTGCCTGGCACTGGTCTTTGGGGCAGCAGGAAGCCGGCAGCTGGAAGAAAAGGAGAGCCTTGCGGAATTGGGACTCCTTCCTTCTCGCATAGCAGATGCGCCGGTGAGCTTAGCAACACCTTTGGATTGTGCGGATTTTCTGCCGAGCTTTGAATCAGCAAGTAATTAATTAATAATTAATGGTGAGAGAGAGAGAGTGAGCTTGCTTCTTTTCTCTCCTTCCTTCCTTCCCTTCCTTCCTTCCTCCTTCCTCCCTTTCCTCCCTCCCTCCCTCTCCTCCCTCCCTCTTCCCTTGTTTTCAGTTGTTTTTTGTTTTTTCTTCTTGTTTTCTGGCTTTCACCGGGTCTCCGTCGACCAGAGCTGCCACGTGCCAGCGCGAGCCAACGGGAGGAGGAGGAATTCAGCTGCACAGCCAGCCAGAGGAGCGTCGCCCGCGAGGCCTCGCCAGCCTGCAGCTGCAGCCGGCTCCTTCTGCCCCAGGTTTGCTTTTGGCTGCCGAAATTTGAGCTAGGCTTTGCACCCTGTAGCGGCGCTCTTTTGGCATTCGTAACTTGCGTTGCTGCTGGGCGTTCGGCATCGAAACCGTCACGGGGCTGAGGGGGGGCCCCGCGTTGGCCCCGCTCGGGAAAGCGTCGTCGAAGCTTTTCCCGTGTCGAGACAAACCGGTGGTTTAGAGGCCGGCGCGCTTCTGCCGTGCCTTCCTTGGAGAGGCGTTTCGTCCTCGTCTCGGCCTTGGGGGGAAACTCGATTGCTTGGACGGGATTGCCGAAGGCGCGCCTCGAAACGCTAGGCCGTAAATCGCGAGGCGCGTCCGAATCGCGAGGGGCTCGTCGCTTCGTCTCTGTCCTCACCGTCCGCTTTTCTTTCGCTCTTCTCGCAGGCTTCCCTCCGGCGACGGGCGTCGCTGCGGCGTCTCGTGTGTCGCCGGCGGCGCTCTCTGTTCGCGGGATGGCAGGATCGCTGAGGTTGGAAGGGACCTCTGGAGGTCGTCTAGTGCGACCCCCCTGCTCGAGCAGGGTGGCCCAGAGCGCCTCGCACGGGATCGCGTCCGGGCGGCTTTGCGCCGTCTCCAGAGAAGGAGACTCCGCAACCTCTCGGGGCAACCTGCTCCGCTGCTCGGTCACCCTCCCGGTGAAAAAGCATTTCCTCGTGCTCGGTAAGGACGTGAGAACTCCCGCGCTCCCGGAGAGCCCGGCATCCCTGCCCCGGGCTGCTCGCTTGAGGAGGCCTCTGCGCGGAGCGTTCTTTCCAGTTACGCGCCCCGCGCGAGCCTCTCCTTCGGCCGTTTTCCCGAGGCGGCGGAAACGCTTCTGGGAAACGCCGTCGTTTCCGAAACGTTTCGCCGTGTCCTCGCCGCTAGGGCGTACCGTGAGAGCGGCGAGAGGCGGCCCACGTCTGGGCGAGGAAAGAAGCGCGGCGCAAAGAAGGCGGCACCTCTTTGGCCCGCCTGCTCCGCTTCTTAGAGAGTTTTCTTTTGGACCCGAAGATCGGGTCCGCGAGTGCCGCGCGCGCGTTTGTTCCCCCCCCGTTCTTTTAGCGAGACCGTGCGCGGCGGGACGTGAAAAAGACGCCTTTGACCGCGTGCATGCGGCCGAAGGAACGTCAGCCCGAGAATCCGAAGAAGAGATACCGCGTGCCGGCATCTCGTACTGTTTAATAATAAAAACCGAGCAGTCTGTCAAGCAAATAGCGCGGCTTGCTTTGGGCTGTTTATTTTGTTTAACGATCAGTAAAGGCGAGAGGTCGAAAGCCCTAAAGAAGAACGGCTGCTTCTTGGAACGCTTGCAAATTGTCCCGTTAAGTAGGTGGGTGGTTTTTTTGTTTTCGTTTTGTTTTTTTAAGTGCAGCCTCTGACTCTTTTTTGTCTGTGGAGTATTTTGCAACGATGTTCAAAGGAAAGCGCTGTTACTGAAGCCTCTAGGAGCAGCGGCTCGAGCACGACACGCGGCGACGCTGCGCCTCGCAGCAGGCGCTGTAAATAAGGGCAGATGAGCCGAGGCGAGGGGGGTGAAATCTCTGCAAAGGGCAGGCGGGGGGGCTCTGCAGGGCTCTGCAGCGGTGTGCGCGTGCCGGGGGCGGCCGCGCGCCCTGCTGCCCTCGGGGCGTCAAAAAAGCGGTACGGCACGGAAAGGGGGGCGCGCACGCGCACGGTGGCCGGCTGCGCTCACTGCTGCCCTCGGGGCGTCAAAAAAGCGGTATGGCACGGAAAGGGGGGACGCGGACGCGCACGGCGGCCGGCCGCGCGCCCTGCTGCGCTGGGGGCGTCAAAAAAGCAGTATGGCACGGAAAGGGGGGACGTGCATGCGCACGGTGGCCGGCTGCGCTCACTGCTCCCCTCGGTGGCGTCAAAAAAGCGGTATGGCACGGAAAGGGGGGGACGCGGACGCGCACGGCGGCCGGCCGCGCGCCCTGCTGCGCTGGGGGCGTCAAAGAAGCGGTATGGCACGGAAAGGGGGGGACGCGCACGCGCACGGCGGCCGGCCGCGCGCCCTGCTGCGCTGGGGGGCGTCAAAAAAGCGGTATGGCACGGAAAGGGGGGACGCGCACAGCGCACGGCGGCCGGACGCGCGCCCTGCTGCCTTCGGGGCGTCAAAGAAGCGGTATGGCACGGAAAGGGGGGACGCGCACGCGCACGGCGGCGAGCCGCGCGCCCTGCTGCCTTCGGGGCGTCAAAGAAGCGGTATGGCACGGAAAGGGGGGCGCGCACGCGCACGGCGGCCGGCTGCGCTCACTGCTCCCCTCGGGGCGTCAAAAAAGCGGTATGGCACGGAAAGGGGGGCGCGCACGCGCACGGTGGCCGGCCGCGCGCCCTGCTGCGCTGGGGGCGTCAAAAAAGTGGTACGGCACGGAAAGGGGGGCGCGCACGCGCACGGTGGCCGGCTGCGCTCACTGCTCCCCTCGGGGCGTCAAAAAAGCGGTATGGCACGGTAAGGGGGGCGCGCGGGTGCACGGTGGCCGGCTGCGCTCACTGCTCCCCTCGGGGCGTCAAAAAAGCGGTACGGCACGGAAAGGGGGGGCGCGCACGCGCACTGGGTTCCGCCGCGCTCACTGCTGCCACCCTGTGTCCAAAAAGCGGTACTGCACCCTGTGGGGGGGGCGCGCATGCGCACTGGGTTCCGACGTGCTCACTGCTGCCACCCTGTGTCCGAAAAGCGGTACTGCACCCGGTGGGGGGCGCGCATGCGCACTGGGTTCCGACGTGCTCACTGCTGCCACCCTGTGTCCAAAAAGCGGTACTGCACCCGGTGGGGGGGGCGCGCATGCGCAGTGGGTTCCGACGTGCTCACTGCTGCCACCCTGTGTCCGAAAAGCGGTACTGCACCCCGTGGGGGGGGGGGGCGCGCATGCGCAGACAGCCGGCGCGCACATGCTCAGTGCCGGTCGCCATGTTTGCTGCTGCTCTCCGCCGTTTCGGTAACGGGTAAGCGAATGGAGCGTGCTCGTCGCCCCTTCCCGGTGCTCTTGGAGCGGCCACGGGCACGGGCAGCCCCGGGGCGCTCGCTGGGAGCCCCGGGCTGCCGCGGCGAGCTGCGGTTCGCACGCGTGAGCCGCCCGGCTGCAGCGCCGCGCCATGAGCACGCGAGTGCGCCATTGCGGGTCTGGCCTCCCTTCGTGCTCCCGCCCGCCCCTCGGGCTCCCCCGGCTCCCCCCCCCGCCCTTCCCGCTCCCCTCGCTCCCCCCCCCGCCCCTCGGGATTCCCCGGCTCCCCCCCGCCCCTCGGGCTCCCCCGGCTCCCCCCCCCGCCCTTCTCGCTCCCCCGCTCCCCTCCCGCTCCCCCCCCCGCCCCTCCCGCTCCCCTCGCTCCCCCCCCCGCCCCTCGGGCTCCCCCGGCTCCCCCCCCCGCCCTTCCCGCTCCCCTCGCTCCCCCCCGCCCCTCGGGATTCCTCGGCTCCCCCCCGCCCCTCCCGCTCCCATCCCGCTCCCCCCCCCGCCCCTCGCGTTCCCCTCGCTCCCCCCCCCCCGCGCCGTCCGAGCCGGCGCATGCGCGGTGCTCAAGCGCCACTGCCGCCGCGGTCCGTTGGCGAGCGTCGCGTGCGCGGCGGCGGGGAAGCAAGATGGCGGCGAGCAGGGAGGGCGTTTTTGCTGGGCGGCGGCGGGTGAGGGCGGAGGTGGCGTGAAGGATGTGGGGCCCCCGGGTGAGGCGAACGCGTAGGTTCGGGGGGCGTCGGGCTGCGTCCTGCCCGCTGCGGCCGTCGCTGCGTGGAGGCGGCGGTGCGGGGCGAGTGGGGGGGGGGGGCGGGCTGGGACCCGGCGCCGCGCCGGGAGCGCGGGTGTGACTTTGCGTTTTGCGTGCGCGGCGTTTAGGGCGCCGGTTCGTTGGCAGCGCGGGCCGGGGCGCGCGCTCGCCCCTGCGGAGGCGGCGCGGCGGGGCGCGGCGGAGCGGGGGGGCAGGCGGACCCCGGAGCAGGGTTGCGGCGCGGCGTCGGCCCTGTAGCGTTTCCAAACGGCTTGCCCCGTACCGTACGATGCGAAGCGGTGTATTAAGACCTTTCCTTTGAGGGAAAGAAGGAAAAAGAAAGAAAGGGGAGGGGAAAAAAAAAAAAAAAAAAAAAACCCGGGAAAGAGAAAAAGGAAGCGCGTCGTAAGTCGAAGTGTTTTCTTGGAAGCGAAATGCAATTTTCTCTCTTCGTTACAGAGGCGGAAGCGACGATAGCAAGCGCTGACAAAGAGCAAAGGCGGACGAGCGAGCGGTTTTTTGCGCTTACTCCCGAAGGGGCGGGCTGAAAGGAGGAAGCGAAAACGCGGCAGCGGACCCTCGGTCTCCCCAGAAGCTGCGACAGTAGGAGGCGTGTTCTGGCCCGGGTAACCGAGGTAACTCCCGATGCGGAACGTTCGTTCTTTCGGCCTCCCTCCCGGAGGCGGCGCTGAGGGCCGAGCGACCCGTCGCTGCCCTGCGGCTCTCGTTAACCGTAGCTGCCTTGGTTTTGCTTCGGTCGTTTGCGTTCCGTTTTGTTATCGTCCGCGCGTACGTAGAAAAGGAAAGACGGGACGTTTAATTTTTAGATTCGTCGTCGCCGCGGCCGAAGCCGAAGAGACCAGAAAAACGTCAGCGAGCCGAAGGAACGAAATCGAAGGGGACCGAGCGAGAGCCGTCTCCGTCGCCCCGAAAGGGAAAGCCCGTTCGTTCGTTCCTCCCGGCGAGGAAGGTTCGCCGGTAATGGCGATCGGAATAACCGATGACCGACACCTAACGGGAGGTGCGTACGCGTGACGGAAAGGACGCTGCTGCGTCCGTCCGTTTGCGTGCGCGCGACTCTCTCTCTCTCTGCGTCTGCGAAGCGTCGAGCTTTAAGAGCTCCGAGGCGGCCAATTCCCGTCTTAGGGGAACGGCGGTCAGGTGGCCGGAGAGAGAGGGAGAGGCGAGCGTGCGAGCGGTAAGACGAAGAGGTGCCTTTCAGGAAGGCTCAGTTAGCGCGACCCCGGGCGACTTGCCTGGCACTGGTCTTTGGGGCAGCAGGAAGCCGGCAGCTGGAAGAAAAGGGAGAGCCTTGCGGAATTGGGACTCCTTCCTTCTCGCATAGCAGATGCGCCGGTGAGCTTAGCAACACCTTTGGATTGTGCGGATTTTCTGCCGAGCTTTGAATCAGCAAGTAATTAATTAATAATTAATGTGAGAGAGAGAGAGTGAGCTTGCTTCTTTTCTCCTTCCTTCCTTCCTTCCTTCCTTCCTTCCTTCCTTCCTTCCTTCCTTCCTTCCTTCCTTCCTTCCTTCCTTCCTTCCTTCCTTCCTTCCTTCCTTCCTTCCTTCCTTCCTTCCTTCCTTCCTTCCTTCCTTCCTTCCTTCCTTCCTTCCTTCCTTCCTTCCTTCCTTCCTTCCTTCCTTCCTTCCTTCCTTCCTTCCTTCCTTCCTTCCTTCCTTCCTTCCTTCCTTCCTTCCTTCCTTCCTTCCTTCCTTCCCTCTTCCCTTGTTTTCAGTTGTTTTTTTGTTTTTTTCTTCTTGTTTTCTGGCTTTCACCGGGTCTCCGTCGACCAGAGCTGCCACGTGCCAGCGCGAGCCAACGGGGGAGGAGGAATTCAGCTGCACAGCCAGCCAGAGGAGCGTCGCCCGCGAGGCCTCGCCAGCCTGCAGCTGCAGCCGGCTCCTTCTGCCACAGGTTTGCTTTTGGCTGCCGAAATTTGAGCTAGGCTTTGCACCCTGTAGCGGCGCTCTTTTGGCATTCGTAACTTGCGTTGCTGCTGGGCGTTCGGCATCGAAACCGTCACGGGGCTGAGGGGGGGCCCCGCGTTGGCCCCGCTCGGGAAAGCGTCGTCGAAGCTTTTCCCGTGTCGAGACAAACCGGTGGTTTAGAGGCCGGCGCGCTTCTGCCGTGCCTTCCTTGGAGAGGCGTTTCGTCCTCGTCTCGGCCTTGGGGGGAACTCGATTGCTTGGACGGGATTGCCGAAGGCGCGCCTCGAAACGCTAGGCCGTAAATCGCGAGGCGCGTCCGAATCGCGAGGGGCTCGTCGCTTCGTCTCTGTCCTCACCGTCCGCTTTTCTTTCGCTCTTCTCGCAGGCTTCCCTCCGGCGACGGGCGTCGCTGCGGCGTCTCGTGTGTCGCCGGCGGCGCTCTCTGTTCGCGGGATGGCAGGATCGCTGAGGTTGGAAGGGACCTCTGGAGGTCGTCTAGTGCGACCCCCCTGCTCGAGCAGGGTGGCCCAGAGCGCCTCGCACGGGATCGCGTCCGGGCGGCTTTGCGCCGTCTCCAGAGAAGGAGACTCCGCAACCTCTCGGGGCAACCTGCTCCGCTGCTCGGTCACCCTCCCGGTGAAAAAGCATTTCCTCGTGCTCGGTAAGGACGTGAGAACTCCCGCGCTCCCGGAGAGCCCGGCATCCCTGCCCCGGGCTGCTCGCTTGAGGAGGCCTCTGCGCGGAGCGTTCTTTCCAGTTACGCGCCCCGCGCGAGCCTCTCCTTCGGCCGTTTTCCCGAGGCGGCGGAAACGCTTCTGGGAAACGCCGTCGTTTCCGAAACGTTTCGCCGTGTCCTCGCCGCTAGGGCGTACCGTGAGAGCGGCGAGAGGCGGCCCACGTCTGGGCGAGGAAAGAAGCGCGGCGCAAAGAAGGCGGCACCTCTTTGGCCCGCCTGCTCCGCTTCTTAGAGAGTTTTCTTTTGGACCCGAAGATCGGGTCCGCGAGTGCCGCGCGCGCGTTTGTTCCCCCCCCGTTCTTTTAGCGAGACCGTGCGCGGCGGGACGTGAAAAAGACGCCTTTGACCGCGTGCGTGCGGCCGAAGGAACGTCAGCCCGAGAATCCGAAGAAGAGATACCGCGTGCCGGCATCTCGTACTGTTTAATAATAAAAACCGAGCAGTCTGTCAAGCAAATAGCGCGGCTTGCTTTGGGCTGTTTATTTTGTTTAACGATCAGTAAAGGCGAGAGGTCGAAAGCCCTAAAGAAGAACGGCTGCTTCTTGGAACGCTTGCAAATTGTCCCGTTAAGTAGGTGGGTGGTTTTTTTGTTTTCGTTTTGTTTTTTTAAGTGCAGCCTCTGACTCTTTTTTGTCTGTGGAGTATTTTGCAACGATGTTCAAAGGAAAGCGCTGTTACTGAAGCCTCTAGGAGCAGCGGCTCGAGCACGACACGCGGCGACGCTGCGCCTCGCAGCAGGCGCTGTAAATAAGGGCAGATGAGCCGAGGCGAGGGGGGTGAAATCTCTGCAAAGGGCAGGCGGGGGGGCTCTGCAGGGCTCTGCAGCGGTGTGCGCGTGCCGGGGGCGGCCGCGCGCCCTGCTGCCCTCGGGGCGTCAAAAAAGCGGTACGGCACGGAAAGGGGGGCGCGCACTGCGCACGGTGGCCGGCTGCGCTCACTGCTCCCCTCGGGGCGTCAAAAAAGCGGTATGGCACGGAAAGGGGGGACGCGGACGCGCACGGCGGCCGGCCGCGCGCCCTGCTGCGCTGGGGGCGTCAAAAAAGCAGTATGGCACGGAAAGGGGGGACGCGCATGCGCACGGTGGCCGGCTGCGCTCACTGCTCCCCTCGGGGCGTCAAAAAAGCGGTATGGCACGGAAAGGGGGGACGCGGACGCGCACGGCGGCCGGCCGCGCGCCCTGCTGCGCTGGGGGCGTCAAAGAAGCGGTATGGCACGGAAAGGGGGGACGCGCACGCGCACGGCGGCCGGCCGCGCGCCCTGCTGCGCTGGGGGCGTCAAAAAAGCGGTATGGCACGGAAAGGGGGGACGCGCACGCGCACGGCGGCCGGACGCGCGCCCTGCTGCCTTCGGGGCGTCAAAGAAGCGGTATGGCACGGAAAGGGGGGACGCGCACGCGCACGGCGGCGAGCCGCGCGCCCTGCTGCCTTCGGGGCGTCAAAGAAGCGGTATGGCACGGAAAGGGGGGCGCGCACGCGCACGGCGGCCGGCTGCGCTCACTGCTCCCCTCGGGGCGTCAAAAAAGCGGTATGGCACGGAAAGGGGGGCGCGCACCAGCGCACGGTGGCCGGCCGCGCGCCCTGCTGCGCTGGGGGCGTCAAAAAAGTGGTACGGCACGGAAAGGGGGGCGCGCACGCGCACGGTGGCCGGCTGCGCTCACTGCTCCCCTCGGGGCGTCAAAAAAGCGGTATGGCACGGTAAGGGGGGCGCGCGGGTGCACGGTGGCCGGCTGCGCTCACTGCTCCCCTCGGGGCGTCAAAAAAGCGGTACGGCACGGAAAGGGGGGGCGCGCACGCGCACTGGGTTCCGCCGCGCTCACTGCTGCCACCCTGTGTCCAAAAAGCGGTACTGCACCCTGTGGGGGGGGCGCGCATGCGCACTGGGTTCCGACGTGCTCACTGCTGCCACCCTGTGTCCGAAAAGCGGTACTGCACCCGGTGGGGGGCGCGCATGCGCACTGGGTTCCGACGTGCTCACTGCTGCCACCCTGTGTCCAAAAAGCGGTACTGCACCCGGTGGGGGGGGCGCGCATGCGCAGTGGGTTCCGACGTGCTCACTGCTGCCACCCTGTGTCCGAAAAGCGGTACTGCACCCCGTGGGGGGGGGGGCGCGCATGCGCAGACAGCCGGCGCGCACATGCTCAGTGCCGGTCGCCATGTTTGCTGCTGCTCTCCGCCGTTTCGGTAACGGGTAAGCGAATGGAGCGTGCTCGTCGCCCCTTCCCGTGCTCTTGGAGCGGCCACGGGCACGGGCAGCCCCGGGGCGCTCGCTGGGAGCCCCGGGCTGCCGCGGCGAGCTGCGGTTCGCACGCGTGAGCCGCCCGGCTGCAGCGCCGCGCCATGAGCACGCGAGTGCGCCATTGCGGGTCTGGCCTCCCTTCGTGCTCCCGCCCCCGCCCCTCGGGCTCCCCCGGCTCCCCCCCCCCGCCCTTCCCGCTCCCCTCGCTCCCCCCCCCGCCCCTCGGGATTCCCCGGCTCCCCCCCGCCCCTCGGGCTCCCCCGGCTCCCCCCCCCGCCCTTCTCGCTCCCCCGCTCCCCTCCCGCTCCCCCCCCGCCCCTCCCGCTCCCCTCGCTCCCCCCCCCCCGCCCCTCGGGCTCCCCCGGCTCCCCCCCCCGCCCCTTCCCGCTCCCTCGCTCCCCCCCCGCCCCTCGGGATTCCTCGGCTCCCCCCCCGCCCCTCCCGCTCCCATCCCGCTCCCCCCCCCGCCCCTCGCGTTCCCCTCGCTCCCCCCCCCCCGCGCCGTCCGAGCCGGCGCATGCGCGGTGCTCAAGCGCCACTGCCCGCCGCGGTCCGTTGGCGAGCGTCGCGTGCGCGGCGGCGGGGAAGCAAGATGGCGGCGAGCAGGGAGGGCGTTTTTTGCTGGGCGGCGGCGGGTGAGGGGCGGAGGTGGCGTGAAGGATGTGGGGCCCCCGGGTGAGGCGAACGCGTAGGTTCGGGGGGCGTCGGGCTGCGTCCTGCCCGCTGCGGCCGTCGCTGCGTGGAGGCGGCGGTGCGGGGCGAGTGGGGGGGGGGGGGCGGGCTGGGACCCGGCGCCGCGCCGGGAGCGCGGGTGTGACTTTGCGTTTTGCGTGCGCGGCGTTTAGGGCGCCGGTTCGTTGGCAGCGCGGGCCGGGGCGCGCGCTCGCCCCTGCGGAGGCGGCGCGGCGGGGCGCGGCGGAGCGGGGGGGCAGGCGGACCCCGGAGCAGGGTTGCGGCGCGGCGTCGGCCCTGTAGCGTTCCAAACGGCTTGCCCCGTACCGTACGATGCGAAGCGGTGTATTAAGACCTTTCCTTTGAGGGAAAGAAGGAAAAAGAAAGAAAGGGGAGGGGAAAAAAAAAAAAAAAAAAAAAACCGGGAAAGAGAAAAAGGAAGCCGCGTCGTAAGTCGAAGTGTTTTCTTGGAAGCGAAATGCAATTTTCTCTCTTCGTTACAGAGGCGGAAGCGACGATAGCAAGCGCTGACAAAGAGCAAAGGCGGACCGAGCGAGCGGTTTTTTGCGCTTACTCCCGAAGGGGCGGGCTGAAAGGAGGAAGCGAAAACGCGGCAGCGGACCCTCGGTCTCCCCAGAAGCTGCGACAGTAGGAGGCGTGTTCTGGCCGGGTAACCGAGGTAACTCCCGATGCGGAACGTTCGTTCTTTCGGCCTCCCTCCCGGAGGCGGCGCTGAGGGCCGAGCGACCCGTCGCTGCCCCCTGCGGCTCTCGTTAACCGTAGCTGCCTTGGTTTTGCTTCGGTCGTTTGCGTTCCGTTTTGTTATCGTCCGCGCGTACGTAGAAAAGGAAAGACGGGACGTTTAATTTTTAGATTCGTCGTCGCCGCGGCCGAAGCCGAAGAGACCAGAAAAACGTCAGCGAGCCGAAGGAACGAAATCGAAGGGGACCGAGCGAGAGCCGTCTCCGTCGCCCCGAAAGGGAAAGCCCGTTCGTTCGTTCCTCCCGGCGAGGAAGGTTCGCCGGTAATGGCGATCGGAATAACCGATGACCGACACCTAACGGGAGGTGCGTACGCGTGACGGAAAGGACGCTGCTGCGTCCGTCCGTTTGCATGCGCGCGACTCTCTCTCTCTCTGCGTCTGCGAAGCGTCGAGCTTTAAGAGCTCCGAGGCGGCCAATTCCCGTCTTAGGGGAACGGCGGTCAGGTGGCCGGAGAGAGAGGGAGAGGCGAGCGTGCGAGCGGTAAGACGAAGAGGTGCCTTTCAGGAAGGCTCAGTTAGCGCGACCCCGGGCGACTTGCCTGGCACTGGTCTTTGGGGCAGCAGAAGCCGGCAGCTGGAAGAAAAGGGAGAGCCTTGCGGAATTGGGACTCCTTCCTTCTCGCATAGCAGATGCGCCGGTGAGCTTAGCAACACCTTTGGATTGTGCGGATTTTCTGCCGAGCTTTGAATCAGCAAGTAATTAATTAATAATTAATGTGAGAGAGAGAGAGTGAGCTTGCTTCTTTTCTCCTTCCTTCCTTCCTTCCTTCCTTCCTTCCTTCCTTCCTTCCTTCCTTCCTTCCTTCCTTCCTTCCTTCTTCCTTCCTTCCTTCCTTCCTTCCTTCCTTCCTTCCTTCCTTCCTCCTTCCTTCCTTCCTTCCTTCCTTCCTTCCTTCCTTCCTTCCTTCCTTCCTTCCTTCCTTCCTTCCTTCCTTCCTTCCTTCCTTCCTTCCTTCCTTCCTTCTCTTCCTTCCCTCTTCCCTTGTTTTCAGTTGTTTTTTGTTTTTTCTTCTTGTTTTCTGGCTTTCACCGGGGTCGTCTCGTCGACCAGAGCTGCCACGTGCCAGCGCGAGCCAACGGGGGGAGGAGGAATTCAGCTGCACAGCCAGCCAGAGGAGCGTCGGCCCGCGAGGCCTCGCCAGCCTGCAGCTGCAGCCGGCTCCTTCTGCCACATGGTTTGCTTTTGGCTGCCGAAATTTGAGCTAGGCTTTGCACCCTGTAGCGGCGCTCTTTTGGCATTCGTAACTTGCGTTGCTGCTGGCGTTCGGCATCGAAACCGTCCAACGGGGCTGAGGGGGGGCCCGCGTTGGCCCCGCTCGGGAAAGCGTCGTCGAAGCTTTTCCCGTGTCGAGACAAACCGGTGGTTTAGAGGCCGGCGCGCTTCTGCCGTGCCTTCCCTTGGAGAGGCGTTTCGTCCTCGTCTCGGCCTTGGGGGGAACTCGATTGCTTGGACGGGATTGCCGAAGGCGCGCCTCGAAACGCTAGGCCGTAAATCGCGAGGGCGCGTCCGAATCGCGAGGGGCTCGTCGCTTCGTCTCTGTCCTCACCGTCCGCTTTTCTTTCGCTCTTCTCGCAGGCTTCCCTCCGGCGACGGGCGTCGCTGCGGCGTCTCGTGTGTCGCCGGCGGCGCTCTCTGTTCGCGGATGGCAGGATCGCTGAGGTTGGAAGGGACCTCTGGAGGTCGTCTAGTGCGACCCCCCTGCTCGAGCAGGGTGGCCCAGAGCGCCTCGCACGGGATCGCGTCCGGGCGCTTTGCGCCGTCTCCAGAGAAGGAGACTCCGCAACCTCTCGGGGCAACCTGCTCCGCTGCTCGGGTCACCCTCCCGGTGAAAAAGCATTTCCTCGTGCTCGGTAAAGGACGTGAGAACTCCCGCGCTCCCGGAGAGCCCGGCATCCCTGCCCCGGGCTGCTCGCTTGAGGAGGCCTCTGCGCGGAGCGTTCTTTCCAGTTACAGCGCCCCGCGCGAGCCTCTCCTTCGGCCGTTTTCCCCGAGGCGGCGGAAACGCTTCTGGGAAACGCCGTCGTTTCCGAAACGTTTCGCCGTGTCCCTCAGCCGCTTAGGGCGTACCGTGAGAGCGGCGAGAGGCGCCCACGTCTGGGCGAGGAAAGAAGCGCGGCGCAAAGAAGGCGGCACCTCTTTGGCCCGCCTGCTCCGCTTCTTAGAGAGTTTTCTTTTGGACCCGAAGATCGGGTCCGCGAGTGCCGCGCGCGGGCGTTTGTTCCCCCCCCGTTTCTTTTAGCGAGACCGTGCGCGGCGGGACGTGAAAAAGACGCCTTTGACCGCGTGCGTGCGGCCGAAGGAACGTCAGCCCGAGAATCCGAAGAAGAGATACCGCGTGCCGGCATCTCGTACTGTTTAATAATAAAAAACCGAGCAGTCTGTCAAGCAAATAGCGCGGCTTGCTTTGGGCTGTTTATTTTGTTTAACGATCAGTAAAGGCGAGAGGTCCGAAAGCCCTAAAGAAGAACGGCTGCTTCTTGGAACGCTTGCAAATTGTCCCGTTAAGTAGGTGGGTGGTTTTTTTGTTTTCGTTTTGTTTTTTTAAGTGCAGCCTCTGACTCTTTTTTGTTCTGTGGAGTATTTTGCAACGATGTTCAAAGGAAAGCGCTGTTACTGAAGCCTCTAGGAGCAGCGGCTCGAGCACGACACGCGGCGACGCTGCGCCTCGCAGCAGGCGCTGTAAATAAGGGGCAGATGAGCCGAGGCGAGGGGGGTGAAATCTCTGCAAAGGGCAGGCGGGGGGGCTCTGCAGGGCTCTGCAGCGGTGTGCGCGTGCCGGGGGCGGTCCGCGCGCCCTGCTGCCCTCGGGGCGTCAAAAAGCGGTACGGCACGGAAAGGGGGGGCGCGCACTGCGCACGGTGGCCGGCTGCGCTCACTGCTCCCCTCGGGGCGTCAAAAAAGCGGTATGGCACGGAAAGGGGGGACGCGGACGCGCACGGCGGCCGGCCGCGCGCCCTGCTGCGCTGGGGGCGTCAAAAAAGCAGTATGGCACGGAAAGGGGGGACGCGCATGCGCACGGTGGCCGGCTGCGCTCACTGCTCCCCTCGGGGCGTCAAAAAAGCGGTATGGCACGGAAAGGGGGGGACGCGGACGCGCACGGCGGCCGGCCGCGCGCCCTGCTGCGCTGGGGGCGTCAAAGAAGCGGTATGGCACGGAAAGGGGGGACGCGCACGCGCACTGGGCGCCGGCCTGCGCGCCCTGCTGCGCTGGGGGCGTCAAAAAAGCGGTATGGCACGGAAAGGGGGGACGCGCACGCGCACGGGCGGCCGGACGCGCGCCCTGCTGCCTTCGGGGCGTCAAAGAAGCGGTATGGCACGGAAAGGGGGGGACCGCGCACGCGCAACGGCGGCGAGCCGCGCGCCCTGCTGCCTTCGGGGCGTCAAAGAAGCGGTATGGCACGGAACGGGGGCGCGCACAGCGCACAGGCGAGGCCGCCGCTGCGCTCACTGCTCCCCTCTGGGGCGTCAAAAAAGCGGTATGGGCACGGAAAGGGGGGCGCGCACGCGCACGGTGGCCGGCCGCGCGCCCCTGCTGCGCTGGGGGCGTCAAAAAAGTGTACGGCACGGAAAGGGGGCGCGCACAGCGCACGGTGGCCGGCTGCGCTCACTGCTCCCCTCGGGGCGTCAAAAAGCGGTATGGCACGGTAAGGGGGCGCGCGGGTGCACGGTGGCCGGCTGCGCTCACTGCTCCCCTCGGGGCGTCAAAAAAGCGGTACGGCCACGGAAAGGGGGGGCGCGCACGCGCACTGGGTTCCGCCGCGCTCACTGCTGCCACCCTGTGTCCAAAAAGCGGTACTGCACCCTGTGGGGGGGGCGCGCATGCGCACTGGGTTCCGACGTGCTCACTGCTGCCACCCTGTGTCCGAAAAGCGGTACTGCACCCGGTGGGGGGCGCGCATGCGCACTGGGTTCCGACGTGCTCACTGCTGCCACCCTGTGTCCAAAAAGCGGTACTGCACCCGGTGGGGGGGGCGCGCATGCGCAGTGGGTTCCGACGTGCTCACTGCTGCCACCCTGTGTCCGAAAAGCGGTACTGCACCCCGTGGGGGGGGGGGGCGCGCATGCGCAGACAGCCGGCGCGCACATGCTCAGTGCCGGTCGCCATGTTTGCTGCTGCTCTCCGCCGTTTCGGTAACGGGTAAGCGAATGGAGCGTGCTCGTCGCCCCTTCCCGGTGCTCTTGGAGCGGCCACGGGCACGGGCAGCCCCGGGGCGCTCGCTGGGAGCCCCGGGCTGCCGCGGCGAGCTGCGGTTTCGCACGCGTGAGCCGCCCGGCTGCAGCGCCGCGCCATGAGCACGCGAGTGCGCCATTGCGGGTCTGGCCTCCCTTCGTGCTCCCGCCCGCCCCTCGGGCTCCCCCGGCTCCCCCCCCCGCCCTTCCCGCTCCCCTCGCTCCCCCCCCCCGCCCCTCGGGATTCCCCGGCTCCCCCCCGCCCCCTCGGGCTCCCCCGGCTCCCCCCCCCCGCCCTTCTCGCTCCCCCCGCTCCCCTCCCGCTCCCCCCCCGCCCCTCCCGCTCCCCTCGCTCCCCCCCCCGCCCCTCGGGGCTCCCCCGGCTCCCCCCCCGCCCTTCCCGCTCCCCTCGCTCCCCCCCCCGCCCCTCGGATTCCTCGGCTCCCCCCCGCCCCTCCCGCTCCCATCCCGCTCCCCCCCCCGCCCCTCGCGTTCCCCTCGCTCCCCCCCCCCGCGCCGTCCGAAGCCGGCGCATGCGCGGTGCTCAAGCGCCACTTGCCTGCCGCGGTCCGTTGGCGAGCGTCGCGGTGCGCGGCGGCGGGGAAGCAAGATGGCGGCGAGCAGGGAGGGCGTTTTGCTGGGCGGCGGCGGGTGAGGCGGAGGTGGCGTGAAGGGATGTGGGGCCCCCGGGTGAGGCGAACGCGTAGGTTCGGGGGGGCGTCGGGCTGCGTCCTGCCCAGCTGCGGCCGTCGCTGCGTGGAGGCGGCGGTGCGGGGCGAGTGGGGGGGGGGGGCGGGCTGGGACCCGGCGCCGCGCCGGGAGCGCGGGTGTGACTTTGCGTTTTGCGTGCGCGGCGTTTAGGGCGCCGGTTCGTTGGCAGCGCGGGCCGGGGCGCGCGCTCGCCCCTGCGGAGGCGGCGCGGCGGGGCGCGGCGGAGCGGGGGGGCAGGCGGACCCCGGGAGCAGGGTTGCGGCGCGGCGTCGGCCCTGTAGCGTTTCCAAACGGCTTGCCCCGTACCGTACGATGCGAAGCGGTGTATTAAGACCTTTCCTTTGAGGGAAAGAAGGAAAAAGAAAGAAAGGGGAGGGGAAAAAAAAAAAAAAAAAAAAAACCCGGGAAAGAGAAAAAGGAAGCGCGTCGTAAGTCGAAGTGTTTTCTTGGAAGCGAAATGCAATTTTCTCTCTTCGTTACAGAGGCGGAAGCGACGATAGCAAGCGCTGACAAAGAGCAAAGGCGGACGAGCGAGCGGTTTTTTGCGCTTACTCCCGAAGGGGCGGCCTGAAAGGAGGAAGCGAAAACGCGGCAGCGGACCCTCGGTCTCCCCAGAAGCTGCGACAGTAGGAGGCGTGTTCTGGCCCGGGTAACCGAGGTAACTCCCGATGCGGAACGTTCGTTCTTTCGGCCTCCTCCCGGAGGCGGCGCTGAGGGCCGAGCGACCCGTCGCTGCCCTGCGGGCTCTCGTTAACCGTAGCTGCCTTGGTTTTGCTTCGGTCGTTTGCGTTCCGTTTTGTTATCGTCCGCGCGTACGTAGAAAAGGAAAGACGGGACGTTTAATTTTTAGATTCGTCGTCGCCGCGGCCGAAGCGAAGAGACCAGAAAAACGTCAGCGAGCCGAAGGAACGAAATCGAAGGGGACCGAGCGAGAGCCGTCTCCGTCGCCCCGAAAGGGAAAGCCCGTTCGTTCGTTCCTCCCGGCGAGGAAGGTTCGCCGGTAATGGCGATCGGAATAACCGATGACCGACACCTAACGGGAGGTGCGTACGCGTGACGGAAAGGACGCTGCTGCGTCCGTCCGTTTGCGTGCGCGCGACTCTCTCTCTCTCTGCGTCTGCGAAGCGTCGAGCTTTAAGAGCTCCGAGGCGGCCAATTCCCGTCTTAGGGGAACGGCGGTCAGGTGGCCGGAGAGAGAGGGAGGAGGCGAGCGTGCGAGCGGTAAGACGAAGAGGTGCCTTTCAGGAAGGCTCAGTTAGCGCGACCCCGGGCGACTTGCCTGGCACTGGTCTTTGGGGCAGCAGGAAGCCGGCAGCTGGAAGAAAAGGGAGAGCCTTGCGGAATTGGGACTCCTTCCTTCTCGCATAGCAGATGCGCCGGTGAGCTTAGCAACACCTTTGGATTGTGCGGATTA
>NW_027118559.1:92500-95000 GCF_036417845.1 Apteryx mantelli | reverse complement strand
GGTCTCGGAGGGGCGAGTAGGTCTACCCGGCTCCGGGAGGCCGCGCCGAGGTCGCCGCCCGGCCCGCGGGCCCGCCTTCCGGGCCGCGGCCGCCCGGTCGACCCGGCTCCGGGAGGCCGCGCCGAGGTCGCCGCCCGGCCCGCGGGCCCGCCTTCCGGGCCGCGGCCGCCCGGTCTACCCGGCTCCGGGAGGCCGCGCCGAGGTCGCCGCCCGGCCCGCGGGCCCGCCTTCCGGGCCGCGGCCGCCCGGTCGACCCGGCTCCGGGAGGCCGCGCCGAGGTCGCCGCCCCGCCCGCGGGCCCGCCTTCCGGGCCGCGGCCGCCCGGTCTACCCGGCTCCGGGAGGCCGCGCCGAGGTCGCCGCCCCGCCCGCGGGCCCGCCTTCCGGGCCGCGGCCGCCCGGTCTACCCGGCTCCGGGAGGCCGCGCCGAGGTCGCCGCCCGGCCCGCGGGCCCGCCTTCCGGGCCGCGGCCGCCCGGTCTACCCGGCTCCGGGAGGCCGCGCCGAGGTCGCCGCCCGGCCCGCGGGCCCGCCTTCCGGGCCGCGGCCGCCCGGTCTACCCGGCTCCGGGAGGCCGCGCCGAGGTCGCCGCCCCGCCCGCGGGCCCGCCTTCCGGGCCGCGGCCGCCCGGTCTACCCGGCTCCGGGAGGCCGCGCCGAGGTCGCCGCCCGGCCCGCGGGCCCGCCTTCCGGGCCGCGGCCGCCCGGTCTACCCGGCTCCGGGAGGCCGCGCCGAGGTCGCCGCCCGGCCCGCGGGCCCGCCTTCCGGGCCGCGGCCGCCCGGTCTACCCGGCTCCGGGAGGCCGCGCCGAGGTCGCCGCCCGGCCCGCGGGCCCGCCTTCCGGGCCGCGGCCGCCCGGTCTACCCGGCTCCGGGAGGCCGCGCCGAGGTCGCCGCCCGGCCCGCGGGCCCGCCTTCCGGGCCGCGGCCGCCCGGTCTACCCGGCTCCGGGAGGCCGCGCCGAGGTCGCCGCCCGGCCCGCGGGCCCGCCTTCCGGGCCGCGGCCGCCCGGTCTACCCGGCTCCGGGAGGCCGCGCCGAGGTCGCCGCCCCGCCCGCGGCCGGCCGGTCTACTCGTCTCCGGCGTGCCCTTGTCGCCTTTTCCGGGTGGTAAGCGGTAGACCTGTTCTCCCTGGCCTTCCTGTGGAGCGGCGAGAGGGGTCGCTCTGTTGCGCTGCCTCCAGTTACGTCATCGTAAAGGCCGGCCATTTCCGCGCCCCGCCCCGGTAGGAGGGGCGGCTGTTCTTCGGCTCTCCGGCGCCGCCTGACTTACCGGTACGACTGTAGGGCAGAGGGCGAGCAAGCGCTGAGTTCCGGAGCTCTACTCCCGGGCGCCCCCAGCGCTAAGTGGCCGGCCTGCGAGCGACCTAGGGCGGCTTGCGAGGGCAGGTAAGGCCCGGTCCCGACTCCGGTTCTCTGACAAAATGTTTTTTTCGGCGCGTTCGATACGGCGCTTTCCCGGCACGTTCTCGGCAGCCAGGCGAGCGTGTCCCCGGTGCCGGGAAGCGCGGAGCCGCGGAGCCGGCGGCGGGCTCCAGCGACGGTTGCCGAGTTGCGAGAGGGCTGAGGCGGTCCGCGCGGAGCGTGTCCCCGGTGCCGGGAAGCGCGGAGCCGCGGAGCCGGCGGCGGGCTCCAGCGACGGTTGCCGAGTTGCGAGAGGGCTGAGGCGGTCCGCGCGGAACGTGTCCCCGGTGCCGGGAAGCGCGGAGCCGCGGAGCCGGCGGCGGGCTCCAGCGACGGTTGCCGAGTTGCGAGAGGGCTGAGGCGGTCCGCGCGGAGCGTGTCCCCGGTGCCGGGAAGCGCGGAGCCGCGGAGCCGGCGGCGGGCTCCAGCGACGGTTGCCGAGTTGCGAGAGGGCTGAGGCGGTCCGCGCGGAACGTGTCCCCGGTGCCGGGAAGCGCGGAGCCGCGGAGCCGGCGGCGGGCTCCAGCGACGGTTGCCGAGTTGCGAGAGGGCTGAGGCGGTCCCCGCCGCCGAGAGGGAAGGCTCGTGGCCTGTGAGCCCTTCGAGTGCAGCGCGAGAGAGAGGAAAAGGGGGGTGCCCCGTGCGGCTCGAGAGCCTCGTTCCAGGGGCCTGCCGCCGGCAGTGCGGCGATGCCAGCGCCGCAGCTGCTGACCCACACCTGCACGCAGCGCCCGCTGAGGCGTTCCGGGACACGTCGGAGAGGCCCCTCGGCGGGCCGGCGCTTCCCTGCTTCTCTGTCCCAGGGAGTGCGGGAGGAGTTGCCGGTGCTTCAGGCTCGAGCGGGCACCTCTTGCCGGACGGTGGTCCGCACCCACACGCAGTGTCCGCCGCGGGTTGCCTCCTCGGTGGCCGCGCTGGGCAGGGGAAGTTGGCTCAGGACTCGACCGATCGATGAGGCCGTTCGGGTCGCGTCGGTGAGGGCCCCCGGCGGGTCGGCTCTTCCGTGCTCCCCGTCATAGGGTGCATGGCGGTGTCCGATGTTCAGGCAGGGGGGTCTCCTCTCCAGTGCGCGTCCCGTTGTGTGCGAGGTGCTGCCCGCT
>NW_027118559.1:47500-50000 GCF_036417845.1 Apteryx mantelli | reverse complement strand
CCCGGCCCGCGGGCCCGCCTTCCGGGCCGCGGCCGCCCGGTCGACCCGGCTCCGGGAGGCCGCGCCGAGGTCGCCGCCCGGCCCGCGGGCCCGCCTTCCGGGCCGCGGCCGCCCGGTCTACCCGGCTCCGGGAGGCCGCGCCGAGGTCGCCGCCCGGCCCGCGGGCCCGCCTTCCGGGCCGCGGCCGCCCGGTCGACCCGGCTCCGGGAGGCCGCGCCGAGGTCGCCGCCCCGCCCGCGGGCCCGCCTTCCGGGCCGCGGCCGCCCGGTCTACCCGGCTCCGGGAGGCCGCGCCGAGGTCGCCGCCCCGCCCGCGGGCCCGCCTTCCGGGCCGCGGCCGCCCGGTCTACCCGGCTCCGGGAGGCCGCGCCGAGGTCGCCGCCCGGCCCGCGGGCCCGCCTTCCGGGCCGCGGCCGCCCGGTCTACCCGGCTCCGGGAGGCCGCGCCGAGGTCGCCGCCCGGCCCGCGGGCCCGCCTTCCGGGCCGCGGCCGCCCGGTCTACCCGGCTCCGGGAGGCCGCGCCGAGGTCGCCGCCCGGCCCGCGGGCCCGCCTTCCGGGCCGCGGCCGCCCGGTCTACCCGGCTCCGGGAGGCCGCGCCGAGGTCGCCGCCCGGCCCGCGGGCCCGCCTTCCGGGCCGCGGCCGCCCGGTCTACCCGGCTCCGGGAGGCCGCGCCGAGGTCGCCGCCCCGCCCGCGGGCCCGCCTTCCGGGCCGCGGCCGCCCGGTCTACCCGGCTCCGGGAGGCCGCGCCGAGGTCGCCGCCCGGCCCGCGGGCCCGCCTTCCGGGCCGCGGCCGCCCGGTCTACCCGGCTCCGGGAGGCCGCGCCGAGGTCGCCGCCCGGCCCGCGGGCCCGCCTTCCGGGCCGCGGCCGCCCGGTCTACCCGGCTCCGGGAGGCCGCGCCGAGGTCGCCGCCCCGCCCGCGGGCCCGCCTTCCGGGCCGCGGCCGCCCGGTCTACCCGGCTCCGGGAGGCCGCGCCGAGGTCGCCGCCCGGCCCGCGGGCCCGCCTTCCGGGCCGCGGCCGCCCGGTCTACCCGGCTCCGGGAGGCCGCGCCGAGGTCGCCGCCCGGCCCGCGGGCCCGCCTTCCGGGCCGCGGCCGCCCGGTCTACCCGGCTCCGGGAGGCCGCGCCGAGGTCGCCGCCCGGCCCGCGGGCCCGCCTTCCGGGCCGCGGCCGCCCGGTCTACCCGGCTCCGGGAGGCCGCGCCGAGGTCGCCGCCCGGCCCGCGGGCCCGCCTTCCGGGCCGCGGCCGCCCGGTCTACCCGGCTCCGGGAGGCCGCGCCGAGGTCGCCGCCCGGCCCGCGGGCCCGCCTTCCGGGCCGCGGCCGCCCGGTCTACCCGGCTCCGGGAGGCCGCGCCGAGGTCGCCGCCCCGCCCGCGGCCGGCCGGTCTACTCGTCTCCGGCGTGCCCTTGTCGCCTTTTCCGGGTGGTAAGCGGTAGACCTGTTCTCCCTGGCCTTCCTGTGGAGCGGCGAGAGGGGTCGCTCTGTTGCGCTGCCTCCAGTTACGTCATCGTAAAGGCCGGCCATTTCCGCGCCCCGCCCCGGTAGGAGGGGCGGCTGTTCTTCGGCTCTCCGGCGCCGCCTGACTTACCGGTACGACTGTAGGGCAGAGGGCGAGCAAGCGCTGAGTTCCGGAGCTCTACTCCCGGGCGCCCCCAGCGCTAAGTGGCCGGCCTGCGAGCGACCTAGGGCGGCTTGCGAGGGCAGGTAAGGCCCGGTCCCGACTCCGGTTCTCTGACAAAATGTTTTTTTCGGCGCGTTCGATACGGCGCTTTCCCGGCACGTTCTCGGCAGCCAGGCGAGCGTGTCCCCGGTGCCGGGAAGCGCGGAGCCGCGGAGCCGGCGGCGGGCTCCAGCGACGGTTGCCGAGTTGCGAGAGGGCTGAGGCGGTCCGCGCGGAGCGTGTCCCCGGTGCCGGGAAGCGCGGAGCCGCGGAGCCGGCGGCGGGCTCCAGCGACGGTTGCCGAGTTGCGAGAGGGCTGAGGCGGTCCGCGCGGAACGTGTCCCCGGTGCCGGGAAGCGCGGAGCCGCGGAGCCGGCGGCGGGCTCCAGCGACGGTTGCCGAGTTGCGAGAGGGCTGAGGCGGTCCGCGCGGAGCGTGTCCCCGGTGCCGGGAAGCGCGGAGCCGCGGAGCCGGCGGCGGGCTCCAGCGACGGTTGCCGAGTTGCGAGAGGGCTGAGGCGGTCCGCGCGGAACGTGTCCCCGGTGCCGGGAAGCGCGGAGCCGCGGAGCCGGCGGCGGGCTCCAGCGACGGTTGCCGAGTTGCGAGAGGGCTGAGGCGGTCCCCGCCGCCGAGAGGGAAGGCTCGTGGCCTGTGAGCCCTTCGAGTGCAGCGCGAGAGAGAGGAAAAGGGGGGTGCCCCGTGCGGCTCGAGAGCCTCGTTCCAGGGGCCTGCCGCCGGCAGTGCGGCGATGCCAGCGCCGCAGCTGCTGACCCACACCTGCACGCAGCGCCCGCTGAGGCGTTCCGGGACACGTCGGAGAGGCCCCTCGGCGGGCC
>NW_027118559.1:40000-42500 GCF_036417845.1 Apteryx mantelli | reverse complement strand
TCGCCCTGCGGGCAGCCGGGACGGAGAGGGGTACCCTGCCCCCTCTCTCCGCGGTCTGGTCTCGGCGGAGGGACGCCGCGCGGTCGGCTGGCGCCGGCCTGCCTCGAACGCGTGACCCCGGCGCGAGCGCGTGCTCTCGCCGGGACGGTGAGCCCCCACCCACCGCGGGTGGTGCGGACGCCGCGCCTCGGCGCGATCCGCTCTCCTCCCTGGCCGGGGCTCTCGGTCTGCCGCCGTGGCCGCTGGCGGCGGCGCCCTACCCGCCGGCACTCCGCCATCCGGCGCGCCTGCCTCGCTCTGCCCAACCCGGCTTCGCCGGGCGGCGGGCGGGCGGCAGGCGGGCGGCGGGGGCGGCCCCCCCCGTTCTCCGCGTGGAGACGGGGAGAGCGGGCGCCGTCCCCGTCCGTCCCGCCTTGCCCGCCCGCCCGCCGCCGGGCGTCTGTCCGCGGAAGGGACGGGAGAGCGCGTGGTGTCGTCCGGGAGGCTGTGTGTGCGCGCGCGCGGGCGTGGGCGCCGCCTCGGGGCCACGGCGGAGCCGGAGGCCGGCGAGGCGAGCGAGGAGCTGGGGAGCGCGGGGCCGGTGGGCCGCGGGCGCGCGGGCAGCGGGCGGTGCCGCTGCCGGTGGCGGCCGGGCTCCGACGCTGGGGGTCCGCGGGGAGCCGCCCCCTCCCCCAGCGTCCCTGAGGCAGGCGGCGCGGCCGGCGCGCTGCTCCCCGCCGGGCCGGGCCGAGCCTGGGCGCCTGGGCCGGACTCGAAGCGAGCAAAGGGTTGTCCCAGGTCGGGAGCGAGGGCTCCCCGCCCTTCTCGTTCGGGTTTTCCTTTTCCCTTTTTCCCCCCCCCCACTCTGTGCTCGTACGGTCAGCGGGGCGAGCCCCTCTCTCTGGCTCTCGGCCGTCCCTCGCTCAGCAGCCGGCGTCGGCGTGAGGAGGGAGGCGGAGCGGAGGGGGGGCCCTCAGGGGCTGCCGAAGGCTGCCCGGTCCCCCCGCGCGCGCGGCGGGGACCGAAACCGAGACAACTCTTAGCGGTGGATCACTCGGCTCGTGCGTCGATGAAGAACGCAGCTAGCTGCGAGAATTAATGTGAATTGCAGGACACATTGATCATCGACACTTCGAACGCACTTGCGGCCCCGGGTTCCTCCCGGGGCTACGCCTGTCTGAGCGTCGCTTGGCGGTCAATCGTCACCCCCGCTGTCGCGTTGGCGCAGCGGTGCCGCCCCTCGGGGGGGCCGCGTGGGGGGGCGGGGGAGGCGCGGCGGCGCCGGCGGCGGCGGTGCGCGGCGGCCTCGGCGGCGGAGAGTCGGCGGCGGAGCCGGGACCCCGGTGCGTGCACCGGCGGCCCCGGTCTTCCTGCCCGCCGGGCTCCGGCGCCGGGCCGCCCGCAGCGGCCGCGGCCGGCGTGCCTTGCCGCGCCTGTGCCCGCCCTCCTCGCCCTCCGAGCGCGGTGGCCACCGCTGCGCGGCGCGCGCCGTGCGGGGTGGCGCGGCTGGGGCGCCTCGCAGGCCCGTGCCCCGGGGAGAGGGTGCCTCCTCTTCCCCGCGCGGCCGGGCCTTCGTCCCCCTAAGTGCAGACTCGGGGAAACCCCCCGCTCCCGGAGCGCCCGCTTCGCGGAGTTCGTCCCGCTGGGGCCCCCCCCCCAGGTCGGGTGGGTTGCGGTGGCCCGGCGCGCCTCGTCGCCGCCGCCCGCCACCACCGCCAGTCTGGCCGCCGTCTGGGCTTCTCCTCCACCACTCTCCCGGTGGTGCGCTGGTCCCCCGTTCCCCTCCGGGGTGGGGACGGCCGGCTGCCTTGCGCTTCCCTGCGCCCCGACCGCCGCCGGTGCGGCGCGCCGCCGGGCCGCCCCCCCTGCCCTCCCCGCGGCGCGCCCGCGTCCGTCGCGTGTGCCGAGCCACTTCCACCCGCCGGCTGGCGTCAGCCGCGGCGTTGCGTTGAGGCCGGCAGCGACGGCGCGCGGGTGCGGCGCGGCGGCGTGGCGGTGGGGGGCGGCGCGGGCGTGCGCGCCGCCGGGCGGCGAGAAGGGCGCGAAGGGGAGGGCAGGGCGCCGCGCCGTGCCGTGCCCGGAGCGAGAGCGGAGGCAGCGGCCGGGAGGAGGAGAGGCAAGCCCCCAGGCGGCGGAGGGCTGCGCGAGTTGCGTGAGCGGAGCGAGCGTGCGGCGGGGAGCCGGGCCCGGGGGAGGCGCGGACCTCGCCCTCCGGCCCCGCGCGGCTGTCTGCGGGTGGGGTACCGCGGTGGTACCGCACCGTGCTGCCGCGCGCGCGTGCCGGGGGGCACCCCCCGCTGGCCTCCCCCCTGCGCGGCGGCGACCCCGCGGGGGGTCGCCGCGCCGCTTCCCCCCCCCCCACCCGCCGGCGGCGGTGCCGGCGGCGGGGGCCTCGGGCCGTGCCGCGGCCGGCGGGCGCGCGCCCGCCGGCTCCGCCTCGCCTCGGGCCCGCTGCGGGAGTCGAAAGCGGCGAGGGGCGGGCGCGCGCCCGCCCCGTCTCCATCCGATTGCGACCTCAGAT
>NW_027118559.1:32500-35000 GCF_036417845.1 Apteryx mantelli | reverse complement strand
AGCCCTTCCCCGTGCGGCGGGGCGTGCGGGGCGGCCGCGGTGGGGGGGGGGGGGGGAGAAATGTCGGCGGAAAAGGGTGGCGCGCGCGGGCGTGGAATCTACTTGCCCGAGCGCCCGGAGAAAAAGCCCGCGAGTCCCTGGGCGGCGGCCGGGGGGGGCGGGTGGGTGGTAGCGCCGGCAAACAGAGAAGAAAGAAAGAAACAGAAAGAAAGAGACCGTGCCCACAACGGCGCAGATTCGCGCACGAGCACCCTCCCCTTAGCGCGGGGCCGCGGGACTCCTACCTTGCGAAGGAGCGAGCGCAGCAGGACTCCCAGCGAGGTCCGGTCGCCGCGCGGGGGGGGGGGGGGGGGGGGCTGAGCTGGCCCGGTAGCGGCCGGCCCATCTTGGCAGCCGCCGGCCAGCGCTCCCAGGCCGGGGAGGGCGCCTTCGCGGCAAAGGGGAGTCTGCCGGCTGCGGGGGTCTCGGAGGGGCGAGTAGGTCTACCCGGCTCCGGGAGGCCGCGCCGAGGTCGCCGCCCGGCCCGCGGGCCCGCCTTCCGGGCCGCGGCCGCCCGGTCGACCCGGCTCCGGGAGGCCGCGCCGAGGTCGCCGCCCGGCCCGCGGGCCCGCCTTCCGGGCCGCGGCCGCCCGGTCTACCCGGCTCCGGGAGGCCGCGCCGAGGTCGCCGCCCGGCCCGCGGGCCCGCCTTCCGGGCCGCGGCCGCCCGGTCGACCCGGCTCCGGGAGGCCGCGCCGAGGTCGCCGCCCCGCCCGCGGGCCCGCCTTCCGGGCCGCGGCCGCCCGGTCTACCCGGCTCCGGGAGGCCGCGCCGAGGTCGCCGCCCCGCCCGCGGGCCCGCCTTCCGGGCCGCGGCCGCCCGGTCTACCCGGCTCCGGGAGGCCGCGCCGAGGTCGCCGCCCGGCCCGCGGGCCCGCCTTCCGGGCCGCGGCCGCCCGGTCTACCCGGCTCCGGGAGGCCGCGCCGAGGTCGCCGCCCGGCCCGCGGGCCCGCCTTCCGGGCCGCGGCCGCCCGGTCTACCCGGCTCCGGGAGGCCGCGCCGAGGTCGCCGCCCCGCCCGCGGGCCCGCCTTCCGGGCCGCGGCCGCCCGGTCTACCCGGCTCCGGGAGGCCGCGCCGAGGTCGCCGCCCGGCCCGCGGGCCCGCCTTCCGGGCCGCGGCCGCCCGGTCTACCCGGCTCCGGGAGGCCGCGCCGAGGTCGCCGCCCGGCCCGCGGGCCCGCCTTCCGGGCCGCGGCCGCCCGGTCTACCCGGCTCCGGGAGGCCGCGCCGAGGTCGCCGCCCGGCCCGCGGGCCCGCCTTCCGGGCCGCGGCCGCCCGGTCTACCCGGCTCCGGGAGGCCGCGCCGAGGTCGCCGCCCGGCCCGCGGGCCCGCCTTCCGGGCCGCGGCCGCCCGGTCTACCCGGCTCCGGGAGGCCGCGCCGAGGTCGCCGCCCGGCCCGCGGGCCCGCCTTCCGGGCCGCGGCCGCCCGGTCTACCCGGCTCCGGGAGGCCGCGCCGAGGTCGCCGCCCCGCCCGCGGCCGGCCGGTCTACTCGTCTCCGGCGTGCCCTTGTCGCCTTTTCCGGGTGGTAAGCGGTAGACCTGTTCTCCCTGGCCTTCCTGTGGAGCGGCGAGAGGGGTCGCTCTGTTGCGCTGCCTCCAGTTACGTCATCGTAAAGGCCGGCCATTTCCGCGCCCCGCCCCGGTAGGAGGGGCGGCTGTTCTTCGGCTCTCCGGCGCCGCCTGACTTACCGGTACGACTGTAGGGCAGAGGGCGAGCAAGCGCTGAGTTCCGGAGCTCTACTCCCGGGCGCCCCCAGCGCTAAGTGGCCGGCCTGCGAGCGACCTAGGGCGGCTTGCGAGGGCAGGTAAGGCCCGGTCCCGACTCCGGTTCTCTGACAAAATGTTTTTTTCGGCGCGTTCGATACGGCGCTTTCCCGGCACGTTCTCGGCAGCCAGGCGAGCGTGTCCCCGGTGCCGGGAAGCGCGGAGCCGCGGAGCCGGCGGCGGGCTCCAGCGACGGTTGCCGAGTTGCGAGAGGGCTGAGGCGGTCCGCGCGGAGCGTGTCCCCGGTGCCGGGAAGCGCGGAGCCGCGGAGCCGGCGGCGGGCTCCAGCGACGGTTGCCGAGTTGCGAGAGGGCTGAGGCGGTCCGCGCGGAACGTGTCCCCGGTGCCGGGAAGCGCGGAGCCGCGGAGCCGGCGGCGGGCTCCAGCGACGGTTGCCGAGTTGCGAGAGGGCTGAGGCGGTCCGCGCGGAGCGTGTCCCCGGTGCCGGGAAGCGCGGAGCCGCGGAGCCGGCGGCGGGCTCCAGCGACGGTTGCCGAGTTGCGAGAGGGCTGAGGCGGTCCGCGCGGAACGTGTCCCCGGTGCCGGGAAGCGCGGAGCCGCGGAGCCGGCGGCGGGCTCCAGCGACGGTTGCCGAGTTGCGAGAGGGCTGAGGCGGTCCCCGCCGCCGAGAGGGAAGGCTCGTGGCCTGTGAGCCCTTCGAGTGCAGCGCGAGAGAGAGGAAAAGGGGGGTGCCCC